>NC_080590.1:70666093-70966875 GCF_029962835.1 Magnolia sinica | reverse complement strand
TAGTTATAACATATATTATAGCAAATCCTTTCGTAAAGGAGTTGTTCTACATACAACAAACATATAACCAAGATTTATAGTCATGGCAAGCACAAATCATAATAGCACTTTCATTTAAACATTTCAACAAACACATGGAATGCATTATATATTCAACATAGTTCATACATGTGTGATACATGGGAAGCGTCGTATCTAAGTACATATGGTAGCAATCAAGTCAGTCATAAATCATTAACTGACATTGAAAGCCTTGAAAACCATAACTTAAACGTTTATAGTCCGTACCTTTTGTTGGTACTCTCGTTACGAACTCGGTTCATACACCACGTTTTTGTCTACGGCACGACTACCTAAACATTGAAATAGGTTAGCTATTTCACCGATTTCTCTATTTGGATTCCTAAAACAGATTAGGGTTAGGATTTCTTACTTAAAACGGAGTCAGAATCGATGGTGTAGCGACGGTGGGGTGGCGATTCGGCGTGTGGAGTCGTGAGAAAGGATCCCAACAACGATCTCCCTATCTCACTCTCTTCTCCTCACTCTTTCCTCCTCTTTTCTCTCCTCTCTCTTAGAGTTAGAGAAAATCGTATGGAATGAGAGAGGGGTGGTTTAAGGTCCTTATATAGGCCCAGAACTGATGTCAATGGCCCCAGGGCCATGGTTTGCTTAGGTTATAGCCAAAGGGTGTCTATTTTGGGCCAACGGAGCTTATCTTGAGGTCCATTACTCGCATATAGTTTGAAGAAAGTTCCTTGACAATGGATCTATGCCAGGTTAAGGTTAAGGTTTCGGTCTGATCGGACTAGTGGATCGATTGCGGAGGATCCGTTTCAGTTCAACAGTCATCGTCACTCGATCAGGGCCACAAGTATACCAGTGGGTGCAGAGAAATTTCTCTGATCCAGGGGTGTAGTTGGGTCAGAATCTGATGGTCTGAAACCTTAAATTTGGCTTGCAAGTGAATAACCCAATTCACTTAAGTTTTAGTTCATTTTCTTAAGCTATTCGCGTTTCTCACAGACTTCGCTCTAGGCTCAAGTTATGCATTTCTGGATACTATTTGGACTCGATTGCCGCAATGGGTGTCAAGCCCAATAAGGTGGTCATAACCTTATAGTTTCGCCGTCATCGGACTTTCAACGCGCGGTCCAGGCCCGATACAGAGTTTCAATGTGCTCCCGAGAGCAACTGGGTTTTGAGATTGGTCCTAGGTTTCTAGGTAATGTTGGGTTATCGATTCTAATGGTTTTAGGTCGTACAGTTCATATAGAAAGTGGTTCGAGCTAATTCACCGATTAATTCAGTTTAGTACTTAATTAATTTTTATCTAATTTCTAAAAGATTTGGTCCTTAGTAATTTCTGCCTGAGGTGGTACTCAGGTCTTTGTATGGATTTTTCCGAGACATTACAAGTGTCTAAATCAAAATTATTACTATTTTCATGAGAAATAATTTTAGAAGACTTGAGGGCGATTGACTTACCTTTGGGAGCCTTAAAATTTAACTCATAGGTTTGAAGAGACCTAATTAACTCTTCTAACCTCATATTATCTGTATCACGAAGTTTCTGGATCGCGGTCACTTTTGAATTGAACCGATCAGGCAACGAGCGCAGTATCTTTGCACAGACTTTACTTTTTGAGATCCTATCACCAAGACCCCACATAGAGTTGACAATGTCATTCAATCTTGTGTAGAAGTCCATGAAAGTTTCACTTTCTTCTATACATATTTCCTCAAATTTGGTTGTGAGGATTTGAACTTTAGATTTCTTGACAATTGTTGTACCCTCGTGTGTCATTTTCAAAATATCCCAGGCTTGCTTTGCAGTATCACGGGATATAATTCTCTTGAATTTATCTGGTGATAGTGTGCAAGTAATATCATTTAAAGCCTTTGCATTGGCATTACTCTCACTTTTCTGAAAGTGGTCCAAGAAAAATAAGGTGAAACTTTTACAATTATAGTTCCATCAGTATCAGTCACTTCAGTGGTAGGAGGGGTCTAATTGGTCACTGTGGTTTGCCACACACTCTCATCCATGGACTTTAAAAAGATCCTCATTTTGGCTTTCCAATAGGCATAATTGGAGCCATCAAATGGTGGAGGCCTAGTGATTGAGAGGCTATCAACATTTGACATCTTAAAAAGCTCAGATCAATTAGCTCAGGAATTTAATCCAAATAACCAAAAATAAAACGAGCTATTAGGCTCTGATACCATTTGAAAAAGGCCGAGCTAAATGTCCTAGAGGGGTGTGAGGCCCGTATCCTAGACCGTACCATTCCATAGGCTTCCACGGTCCTCCCGGTCGAATTTCGGCAACCTACGATGAGTAGATAGTAGTTGCACGTAATCCTAAGTTGTGTCCCATATATCAGAGTCGACTTGACCCGAGACTTATACCCTTGCGACCGCATCATGGCCGCGGTTCCGACGACGCGTCTCGCACGCCGAGGCGATATCCGGGCTAGGAGATGTGGGCCCGCATTCAGTTCGAGAAAAACACTGGGCGTTGCAATTCCCAAGAGAATCTCTACCCTAAATATCACATCAATCAATCAATCAAGTACACCTACCATCACAACCCAAACCCCTCTCTCACCCAAGTCAACACAACCCATAACCAGTCAAGTACACCCATCACTCACACCCATTACACCCATCCCTCTCCTTACATCACTCTCCCTCTCTCTCATTCTCTAACACATTCCCCAAGCACCAAGAGAGGAGCAACCATCCATGGATTCCAAGGAGAGAAAGAAGCTATGGTGTGGCCCACTTCCTACCACCCTAAAATCTTCCATCTCAACCCTTCAATCCTCATCTTCCACCATTAAAGTTGAAGCCAAGAAGACAAGGATTCCAAGGAGCCAAGAAGGAGCATCATTTCACATAATTCATCAGCCATCTTCTAGTGTTTGGATATAGAGAAAACTCATTTCCACATATTTCACTACATGGGTACTAATCCTTTAGCCACTTTTTGCAGTCTTCGAATGTTGAAATTTACAGGGTTTCACTTGGGATCAATTGGATTGTATTGCCTTGCATTTCAGGTTCTCCCAATTGCACAAGGATTGATTCTTCTCCGCCTCATAGATGTCCCTTTTGAGCATGCAACAAGGTACCACATTTTGTTGGGACATGTCACATTGGGGATCTTCACATTGCCAATATGGTTAGGAGATTTCATTAGGTGGGCCACATTGTTTAAAACTTGTGGCCTAAAAAATCATTTTGTTTTACTCCTAGGTAGGCCACAATATGGTAATCATAGGAATCAAGAAAATGGTTGTTAATAAAAATTCTAGGAAGAAAATGAAAATCAAGCCAGGGTAGATGATAGTGCATCTGGAAAAAAAAAGCATGATGTTGCTTTTTTCTTTTTCTTTTCTTTTCTTTCTTTTTTCTGACCTGCATGGGTTGCTCTGCCATGTTTTTGGCTTTACTGCTCATCAAAGTGTAACTGTGCAGTACTTAGCGCACAAGCAGCCCTCTGCACATGCAGCCGCATGTTTGTTGGGCATATGATATGTGGATCAAGTGGGCCCTAAGCTGTAGATGATCTGGCCTGAAAAAACATTGTTTTCCGCATGTTTCCCCAATATTTCCCTGCATTTCCCCAATATCATCTAGGTGTAGATTTCCTGCTTTCAGTTTGTTGTATTCTTTTTCTGCCATCTTTTTGTCCTTAAAATGAAACTGGAGTTGTTTCGAATACATGGGAGACATACGATCCCAAGGAACTAAGTGAGATCACTTTCTAGTTCTCATGAACTGAGGAAATGCTCGGCAATTTAATAGAATCTAGTTCCGTTTGTGAAAATGTAGTTTGATCTCTTTGTTAATATATAAATCATGATCCTTTCCCTTTTTCTATTCTGGATTTATGGATCTAATGATGAACCTGTGTAGAGATAGGTTTTGAATGCCAACCTGAACAAATCAATAATACAAGTCATATCAGGATGAAACATTATCACTTTTAAGTTGTATTGTCAATACAAAGAATCTGACTTGTATAGCTTTCCTTCCTAAAAACCAGTCCAAACTTATTATGTAATTATTGAATTTCCAAATGGTATGGAATCAATTTTGCATTTTAATTATGGCCACTCAGCAAATTGGAAATATAGTGTGTCAAATTCAACTCTGTTCCTCTTCCTAGCGAACTGTACTCCATGCTTGGTAGTAGATATGAGAATTGTGGATGACTGGATGAATATCTTTATGCAAATCTTCAACAAAGTATTCCATTTGATCTCCTTTGGCAGCTTACAAAGAACTAGAGAAGAACGGTTTTCATTGGACCTCCTCTAATATGCGAAAAATATGAATTGATGTCTCGATAAGTTTTCCTAAAAATTGAGATATGCTCTTTCCTGTTTTGTCTCCTAACTAAAAGTCTCATGGTCTCTTTTATTGTTCTCAAGCCAAATGCTTTTCACAAGAATTTTTTGTTGCCTCAAGGTCTATAAAAGCTTGGTTGAATTCTTCAAGGAACCACTGAACCATAAACAGTTGGAGAAGGACTATGATCTTCTGAAAAGGCAATTTGAAGCCGTTAAAGCAGATAATGATATCCTACAGGCCCAAAACAAGAAACTCCATGAAGAGGTATGTTTTGAGGTTTTTGCATTAGATTAGTGATAAACTCTTGAAATGGTTGTGGGGTTTCTCTTGGAATTGTACTTTTTTCCATTGCAATGATGAGATTGAGATTGGATGATTTACTAGATCATGAATTTTAACTACGGAAGGAGTTGTTTTTCTTATTTTCTAGTACTACTTTTAATTTTTCCTTTCTTTTTAGTGAATTAGGTAGATCATGGCTCAGAAGAATATTAGATTCTTTTCTGTTGGGTTTTCTTTGTTTAATTTCATTTTTATGAATTACTACACCAAAATCGTGATTTAGGAATGCCTCTATCCTTGGTTTAGAAACGGCGTCAGCCGTTCCAGATTTGGAACAGTTTAAAATGTTCAGATCTAACAGCTTATTTGTCTCTCTCTCAGCAGCCGCTCCTCTCTTTTGTGCTAAGGACGCTTCTAGAGATCGAGATCTCCTCTCCATTGTCGTGATTCCGGTGCTGGTACTGTAACCCCCTCTCTCTATGAGAAAGATCCAAGGAGTTTCAGGGAGCCGGAAGAACCACTGAGCTCTATCTCATGTCTACCATCTTCAGATAAAAATCCCTTCTCCTTCAAAGCTCCGTTTCTCCAACGAAGAAAAAACAAATCCATCTTTGTAGAAATCTGAAACTTCCAATCATGTCCTGTGCCGTTGCAGTTGCAAGCTCTCCTGCTTTCTCTCCTTCTAGAATCTCCCTCTTCTGCAAGAACGCTTCGTCTCCAGAAACCCTAGCCCTAATCGGATCTCCTTCTTCTTTGTCTTCTTCATGTTCCTCTCCTTCATCTTCTTCTTCTTTTCAGCTCTGATGTATTCAGAAACAAGCAAGCAGTTTTAGGGTTTGCAGGAAAGATGCCGCTGCTGTCGTCAAATCCGCTCGTTCTTCTTCGCCAGCTTCGGTTCTGAAGCAAAAGAGGCCTACGCGGATCGATATCCCTGCCCTGCCTTCTTTGAGCTTTCCACCACCTTCAGAGGGAGGTTTGAAAGAGATCGAGATGGAGACCGAGTGATATTCGTTTTTCTGTAAGAAAGGGTGGAGGGAAGTGATGGAAGATCGCCATGCTGCCATCGTCGATCTTGATGGAGATCCCAAACAGGTATTTGTGATTTTGATTCTTTTTTTTTTTCTTTTCAATTTTTTATTAGAAGTTTTGTTATCTGATTTTGTGGTGGTAATCTGTCACTTGGATGGTAAATTGTCCAGAAATTAACAGGTTTTGTTATGAGTCGAGGTGGGGTGGCTGAGGCCCTCACGGTCAATCACCGGCCTTCAAGGGAAGATGAGAGAGAGAATTGAGGCCCTAGTAAGTTCTTTTTTAATTTTCTTTTCTTCTTCTTTCAGTCTGTAGTATATGGACTTCATCGATTGCCATGTTTTGCTTTGATATGGTAGAAGCTGATGATAAATAAATACCTGAGTTGATCTCCGATCATGCCTCTTCTAGGTTGGGTTGTGGCACAAAAATACTCCATTTGGATGATTCTAACAGTATAATGGCTTGATGGATTGTTCAAAAAGGAGCAGTAGTCCACATCCTTGATGGGGCAGCTTTATCAGCATTTCAGTATTTTGTGAATGTTAGGAACTTCCTTGTGAATTTTTGCTTTAAAACTTATGGCTTGATGGTTTTGCTTAATGACAGCTGCCAGTGTGATTTAAACTGACAAATTTGAACCTTTGGGTCTAAAATCTCGTTGAAGTTGGTCTTCTTAATGCATCTACGAGCACTAATTCCCAAGGGTGCATCTGGAAATTCCACTTTTAGCAGTGGGCACAAAGCACTTTACTCCCATCTTGATTGAGATAAGAACTAGTAAGAGGTTTTTCTTATCCCAATTGTAATTTGGAGCAGGGAAATGGAGTCTCACTTAAATGAGGTTCCCATTTTCTATACTGCAAACCCAAAGTTCGTGTTCAGTTGAAATTGCAGAACTGATCCCAAATTCATGGTGCTTCCAAACTGGCTCTAGTCTGATCTTTTGGTTTTTAAGGAACCTTGAATTCTGTTTGCCACGGTCCGTAATTTGTTTGCCACTGTTTGGGAATCAAGATATACACATCTTTCGATTTGATAACATCTATGGAGATCTCAGGCCATTATTGCAAAGAAATAACTTTTATTGCAGCAAGTCTTTCATTTTGTTTGATGTTCAAGTCCTTAGTTTTTTTTTGGGATTTGGATTCACCCCAAATCCATGATTTTATGTGGGAGTGGATATAGGAAATCCATGCATTTAACAATTCCTTGCATCAAATCCCTCACCTCGGACAGCCCTTAAATTCATCATTCACAGATGCAAATGACAGTCTCACCAGCTACAACAGCAACAATCCTACTATCTTAACTTATCACCTTCTTTGAATTTTAGTTCAACTTCTTCTTCTTTGCCTTCACCATCTCTTCTTCAAGACCGGCGATTTTGCGCTTCGACAGCTTCTTTGCTCAAGGATCATGGACTACTTCAGGACATCGTCCCGTCTGATATGAGGAAAGAGGATTAGAAGGTGATTAAGTATGTGTTCCTTCTCTATTTACTGACCTGTGGATAGTCTCATTAGTGAAGAACCCACGTCATATATATATCTGTTGGAATTTGGAAGTCTTAGGTTTATCTAAAGTTCATAGCACATCAATTGATGTTAGAAATTCCAAACTTCTGGAAAAACAGAAATGCTAATTACTTGTTTGAATGGAATATTTTCTCTATCCTTTCTTTCTCTCAAAATTCAGCCTCTAATTTATTTGTATCTAAGTGGTTGCTTACATTGAAATATGAGACATAAATTACAGAATATGTGATGGGTGGTAAAGCGTCTATGCAAGGAGATGTTTACAGTTATGGAATCCTTCTATTGGAGATGATAACCAGAAAGTGGCCAACGGATGACATGTTTAAAGACAATCATTGGCAAAATGAAGGTGGGAAATCTAAAAATCTGCATGCTTCACCTGAAAAGTGTTCTTGATGGGACAATCCTATCTGTCCAATCTGTCTTTTTTCCATCAAATTTCGATTGTTGTTTCAACTTTTTCTTAACCGTCTGTTTGCAAACCATCAGTTAAGAAAACAGTTGGTTAAGAAAAAGATGCAAGAACAGTCCATGGTTTGGTGAGCTAGGCTGTTGATTCGAGCCAGCTACAGATGTGCTAGCTGCAAACAGATCATTAAGAAAATGCTGCAACAATATTAAATCTCCCATTTATTAAAGAAAGATCGAGTAATCCATTTTTATTTTTATTTTCCTGTTAGTTTTGTCTAGAAATTGATCGATTTCACTTTTAGCACAATATTGAACTTGATATGTAATTATGAATCCTGATGTATGTCAAAGCAACATGACTTGTGGGCCTTGGTTCTTGGATGTTCTCTAGGTTAAATGAGTTCGAGTCATAAGACATATTCATTCATGTGCAATGCTTGTTTTCTTTGTTCAGGCTAGTATATATCGGGAGGAGAATAATCTCATAGACTTGTATATTATCCTTCTCACATTTTCAAGGTAAAGAAAGTATCATTATGGGAGTTCTGCTTGCCTTTTCCTTGTTTTTATTGTCACTTTCTCATTGTTATGGAGTATTGCTTTTTGAATATTCTTCTTTTTGAAAATTTTGTAAGAATCATATATTTTATAGCTTCAATTGAATGTAGCCTTGCTGCTACCATGAGGTTGTGGGTTCAATTTGAGACTATTATCACATGTTTCATTTGTGATTTTAAAGATTGTGAGAGTATTTGAATTTCCTTAAAAATTCAGTTCTTAACTATTTGTTTAGCTGGGTTTAATAGTTCCATATTTGCATTTGGCTAGTATTCAATCTTCCCAATTTACTATCCACAATCCCATACATTCAATTGCTCTCTAAATGTCAATGCGATGTGTGGCTTGTGTTTGGCTACCAATTTGGATCAGCCAGGGGATCAAGGGTCATTGTCTTGTGGAAGGCACTCAACCAGAGAATTTAAGGGTCATGGTTGTAATGCTTTCTGTTTTTAAGCACAAACCTGAGGTAGGAAACCATATGCCTTTTTTCCCTTTTATGTTACACAAATGAGAAATTATACAACTAATAAGTAAAAACATGAATAGTGCCCCAATGAGCAATTGAATTCCTGAGTAGTACTCTTGATATGAATACTAAGATAATTGCAATTGGGTCATGTAAACTAATTGTTTCAGTTCAATTTAATAGGCATTGAATCACAGCCTTTGTTGGGTTTCTAGAGCACACAACTAACCACAGAGTATTTTTCACAGGCGGAGAATAAAGACACCATCGAATCACAAGATCAGGTTTTCATAAGAGACCTTATTACACTTCACGACAGGTACATGGGCTACATGAAAAACAATTTTATGAACCATGCTCTCTTCCACAAAGTCAATTTTTTTCTTTTTCTGTTTGCTTGCATATTATGGGTCATTTTGAAGGCACTCAAAGAATCTTTTGAAGTCTTCTGCAATAAGGATGTTGCAGGCAACCCAGCTCCGAAGGCAATTTGGGGGCTAATCTCTTGTTTTGAGTGGATTGGGGCTCATTCCACGTAGTTCATTTCACTGAAAGTGATTTGAGATATTGCAATTCATTTTATTTAAGCAACCAAACAAACCATAACGATGGGATTGTAAGTTATCAAATTTGCTTGTCTATAAATAATTCCTATCAAACTAGATAATCATGATGGTTTCATTGCAGGAAAAAGCTTGCTTGTAGGCTGTTGTTTGACAGGAGCACGAATGTTGACCATGAGCGAAGCCTTTTAACTAAGCTGAAGCAACAATGGGGTGGCCAACTTACTTTGTAGATGGAAGGAATGGTCTGTCATGTACTAACTACTTGCCCGAGCTAGTTGCATGCGTGCGTGTGTTTTCTTCTTCTTTCTCAAAGGGATTTCTTGGTGTTGATCTTTCATGTTTTTCTGGCAATGCAGGTTACTGATTTTCCATTAGCAAGGGAGAATCAACAGAATGTTTTGAAGCTCCATGCCCACTTCCATCTTTATATTGCTAGCAGAATTTTATTCAGGATGATGGTTTTCATATCTTTTCTTTTCTTTTTCAGACTATTCAACGTCTATGTTCGTAGCTTGCTCAGCTCCAAGATACATACATGTTGCCAGGTACCCATATGGTAACCATTCCTTATTGTTGCATCGAAGAAATGAAAAGTTAATCTTGGAATTGTTTCAAAATACTTGATCTTTTGATGTTATAGGTGATTATGGCTGTTCATTCCAGTTCCACATAAATAAAAATTAGGTGTAATGATTCCACCTTTCCTTGAAAAAAAAAGAAAAAAAAGACCATCAGCCATCTATTTATTTCAAAAAAAAGAAAAAAAGAAAAAAGAAAAAAAAGGTGATTCTGATTTGAAGGTTGTGTCAGGAATATTATATTGGATTGATGCTGAGGGTCTTATAAGAATTTCTGTTCTCAATATTGTTGTGCAGGATTTGGCAACTATGGTCCCAGATCTTGAACCAGCAGAAATATTATATATGGAAAACAATGAGAGAGGATATGATGTCTCTTCTGTGGCATAACTTCAAGGTTTGATCAGTTTTTTGGACCACTATCTCTGAAATATTAACCCAATGTTCACTTTCCATTGCAGCTGACATGAACGAAGTCAGGTTAAAAGTTGTTTTATTTGGCGGGTTTCAATAGGATATGGTGCCACTGGCTACAATTCCTGTGGTGATAGACAAATCTATTGTCGGCCCTTAAATTAATACTTTTGTGATGCCGTTGTCATTGCCAGGATCCTAGGCGCTGCCCTCGTTGTTCCGATCTTGCAAGTGAATGTGATTTGGGGAGGTGAAAGATACGACACGAACAGCAGTGGAATTTCTTTCCGAGTTTTCAACTTTATGTTTTTCCTTTCTTGGGAAATTTCTGCATTTGAATTGATATATTGAATTGGATTGGAAAAAGTAAATAATATTGGAGTGATAATAGATTTCAAAATTTTCGAAAGGAAGGAATTTCCCTGCAATTTACAAATTTTCTGCATTTCAATTCTTCACTGATTATGATCTTCTGAAAAGATTTCGAGGACGATCAGTTCTTTCCTTCAGAAGTATCTGGTTATGGATATTTATAAATTTTAATTACGTCAAATCTCTTTTTTTCTCAAAATTATTATCTTTAAGAACAGAAACCTTGAGACTTTTTTTTTTTTTTTTTTTCTGGTTTCTCTTTTTACAGTGAGTTTTCTGACATATTCGATTTGGAGCATTTCAAGAGAACTCTTGCAAATTATGTGCACATAGTTTCTTCTCTACCTTCGACACATCTGATGTCGAGACCAGTTGAGGAGAAGCGGACCCCTCTCCATGTTTCTCCCCGATGGATACGTTCAAGGTACTTGAAGCGGGTAAGCTTCCAAAATTCCTTTATCAACGTATACCTGCATTCAGCTTGTTCATGCCCTGATCTCATTTTCAGCTCTCTAAGTTCATTTCCATTGAAAAATGATAATGATATCTCAGCTTTCATATATAAAACAATTCGACTTAAGTCTTGGGTGGTAAATGATAATGTTGCCATCTTGTTTTCTAGGCAAATAAACTTTGATGCACTGTTAAAAATCCGTTGCTCTTCCTCTGTAGGTATATGGTTTGGAGGCATATTTTATTTTAAAACAGAGTCCCAAGTTTCTTTCATTATTTGTATTTGTATCTTTAGCTGCAAAATTCCCAGTTTTTAACAAAGCACTACCTAAAAAATCAACATTGGTTATCTTTGCGCATTCTCTTTCTTTTTAAAGAAGTTTAGGTCAAATTATTCAAACATTCCTATTTTTATTGATTTGTTAAAAACATCCCCAACTCTAAATACATTTCTTCTTTGAAAGAAAAAAGCCTTTCCATCTGCAATGCTATTGCTAACTCTAGATCCATATTTGCCAAGATGCTGAATGTAGTTACTGAGCTGCCCTCAATATGAATATAGTACAAGAACAATGTAAACCTGGATAATCCGTTATAGCACATTAAGTACATGCAAGCACATATGCAAATATGTTAGGTCGACTACATTTTGTATATCTTCTGGACCAAAAATTAGGTGGTAGACGTTTCTGCAGTTCAGCTGTTCTTACAGTATTAAAAAAGACGGACCAACTTATTTATTGTGCATTTTAGTGAATCTTTACTATTGATGCAGGCTTTTCTTATGTGCTTAAAATTGTATAATGTGCTGCTACAACTTTGTTGGCTTTTGCCCGTAGTTGTATGGTTTTTTTAGTTTAAAACCGTTCTGAATTAAGAAAAAATACCATATTGAAAAATTTTGGAACGGTTCTCAACCGTTCCTAATTTTTTGCAAGGGTTTCCAGTATAGCGCATGGAGCTTTGTTTTCTGTTGGAATTTTTGTCCCTGCTGCCCCCTCTAGTGGCTCTTTTTTTTCTTTCTAAAAATGCCCCATGGAGCTTGTTGGAATTTCAATCATTCAATATCCATGAAATTTGTAGATTAATTATAATATTTTGGAGAATCCTAACCCTACTTGGCTGATAAATAGATAGTTGAGAAAGAAAATAGGAACACTCCATGTCTAACGAGAGAGGGTTGATGCATATGATTTTATTTCTGTGAGATTTTCAGGTATGGCATATACAGGAGGTCATTACATGTAATTACGGTAAAGCAAAAATCCTTTAGATGTAAACAGCCCTTCCCTTTATTCATTTCTCACTGTTTTATTTTACCAAATAATGCTTGGATGTATAGACATTACATAGATTACCAATTACATGGAGGTGCTTCTTGATAGATGAAAATGCAAAGGGAAGTAATGTAACTCATGCAAAAAAGCATTCATTGCCTGTGAATGTGTTTATTGAGGTATATTTGGTAAAATCCAAATTTTTGCCATCAACATTTGACAAAAAAAAAAAATGAGAATAAATAAAAGTGTGCATGGAATCATCAACTAATACGAAGTAACAATTTCTTGGGGATATGTATTTCTACAATGTTCCTAAAAGCATTAAAGCAAATCAAAGCAGAGACGCGTGACAGGTTTTTCATTGAAATAAAATCAGCTCAAAAAATAAAATAGCGTCAATAGTCTAGAGAATTTATCAAGATATGGACAATTTTCACTCAGTTCACAATCAGAAAATTCACTCAAACAATTTTGCAGGAGCATGATACCATAATGAGGGAGCATTAATATGAACTGGAAAGACTAGATTCTCTACTGATGAAAATAATAGATTGATGGGTATATTAGATGAATATAGCATTGTTGTATGATCCATGGTTAAAAGTGGAGAAGCTTACCTGGAAAACAATTCCAAATGATCCATGCCCTACAACACGCTCGGCCATGTAGCTTATTGTCTGCCATCAAAATGAACAAGGTTTATCAGATAAACAATGTGCAATTAATAAAAACATCAAACACAAGATAATAACACTACCAGATACTAAAGGTAATAAATGGAAACATACGTAATGACATTTATCACTCATCAAGCACCAAAAAAAGACGAGGTAATCTATATTTCCACATACTAATGCTAGTGAACATGAAAATTCCTAAAATAATAATGTAACAACTCATAGAAATAAAAGCAAATCCTCTTTGCACTACACACTTTCCAATCCTTCAACACTTCATTCGACTTAAAAAGATTTAACTCCTAGTGATTACCTGCTTTGGTCGGCCATTTCTACCCCCAATAGTTGTCACGATTATATGACCCATCTCTGTGCCATTTCCATCGACCACAACAGTCTCCATTTCCTAGAAGAAAAATTCACATTTCATAGAGAAGGCTAATATGCTATCAAGCAAGCAGAGAAGATTATATTAAAACCTACCTTGTCATCCCTTATCTTCATATCATTCATTTCTTCAGGCAACCTATCCATGCTGATAGCATTTCCACTTGTGTTTCTCAATCCAGTCGCAGGCACCACACTAGCTGATGCCATTTGCTACAAAGGGGGAACCAAACAGATCTAGTTCCAGTATGTTGCAGAATCACCCTTTTTTTCTCATTAACACCCAATCCTTCACCTGCTTTAAAAAAATGCAGAGGACCATTTCAGTAAACAAATCAAGCTGAAAAAAGAAAACAGTGGCTTCTTCAGGCTAATCCCTCCCCAAGATTCAAAATATAAATACAAGGAAAGAATCCAAGTCTTGCAACAGAAGTCCAATGCATGGACCACTGCAAACTGGTCAATGACCATAACTCTGCCAGCCAACGCAATGTAGTGTTTTGAGGAATCCCTGACCACCAAGATCAAAATAGTAAATACACAGCGGAATCCAAGTTTTTTGAATCTGTAATTTGTCGCAATGCATGGACACTGAAATCCCTGGTAATACCAAAAATTGCTATGCCAGACGCCATTAGTTTTGAGCTAAGAGGGAATTCTGTAGGATCTTTGGCTAATGAATTGGAATCCAAATCGTAACTACACCGGAATCAAAGTTATTTTGGAATCTTCATTTGTGCTTGGCAGCATGTAACTGAAATCCCGTGGAATCCAAAAATTGTATCCAGCGGCCTATATTTTGGCTAAGGGGAATTCTGTAATCTATTCACAGGATGATGGATTGGATAAAGTAAATCATCTTTACTACCCCAAAATGACATTCATGTGCGACATGTTAGATAATCAATGCAATAAGCCCATTGAAAGATATACTTCAGCTAAAAATGAGGTGATTCCGAGCCTCAGGTGGCCCACTAATTTTATAGCTGCAGCAAAACCCCGTAACAGGTGGGGCCCACAGTTTAGTAATCCAAACCATTGATCTGTCGCAACCCACTACAGATGGAGAACTGTATGGAAATATCCCTGTAGGATGCTCCGCTATTGGGACCTTTTTTCAGTTGAACAAGGATCTGTTGCAACCCACTACATAACGGTTTATGTTGTTGGCTAAAATTGAAACAGAATAATTGTCCTATTAAGGAGATTTTTGTGGCATTGTCCATCCACAGTGGGGCACGACATATCAGTGGTCAAACCATGGCCCATGAATCCCAACTTATCAGAATTGAGAATCCATGGAATCAATTGGGTCCCACTTCCAAAATTCGACCACCAAATCAAGCAACCACACATGCCAATACAGAGCAAGGGTATAAAACACGAACTCTTCAACATGTTACCTATCAGTCAGGCTGTTTAACTTCAAAAATTGGTTAGGTTAAGATCTTTTGAAAAATGACCTGGAAAAAAATAGAAACACGATGGTTATTGAACAAGATCTAAATGACAGTGTAACCTAGAGAAATTCCTCAAAATAGACGGAATCAAATATCAACAAGACCTCAACATACTGAAAACAGCCAAATGTGCACAACATGACTAAACATTTGATAGGATGGAAACATAACCATATGAAATCTTGTTCATTTCACACAGTAAAACGAGTGTCATGAGACCTGTCTAAAACATTGAGAATCATAAATAATCCATGATAGGCATTCACGACACAACATGCGTTGGGATTTTTTTCCTATTTGCAAGACAGTTTCAACCCTTAAACAAAAAATGTTACAACATTTAATAGGAAATTGGAAAACCAAAGAGAATCTCAGTGAATTCGTCATCTTCTCAAAATAAAATAGACAAGTTCCCACAAAATCTGGCATACAAATACATTGACAAGAAGACATGGCAAAGGTCACATTTTGCAGTGTTATGGTCAAGAACTTACCAAAGGTATCCCATCTAGTTGCATTTGATATTACGGTTTTGAAGAAAAACCTCCTTCCATCTGAAAGCCTCTCTCACCTGCAAGATTCATGCAGTTGTAAGACAGCATTAGCAATAGTGAGGGAAAAATTAATCTGGTATTATTATGGTTAGAAAGCCAAGAATTGTGAGCATTATCCGTAGGTGGTAGCACTTACAGCCTCTCCATGCTCGAGTATAATATTAGTCACATTAGCTTTATAGAGTATTTTACTGCCCTTATCTACTAAGCCTTTCGCAAACGCCTTCGCAATTCCACCAACACCACCAATTGCTCATTGGGCCCCAACAGTGGATGGACCATGCTCCAAAACTCTTCTCAATCTGTGGCCTTCAAATAGATGGTTGATGAGTGAAATAGAGCAGTGGGCCACATTCAATTGAGAGGACATGGGACTGGTGGCCAGGATTATTCCATTCTGGGAGATTTTTGGGGCATGGTCCATTCATTGTCAAGTCTAACAGACTGATGGCCGGGGAGGCTGGAGCTTTGTAACATGAGCTCCACTTGGACTAACTGAAAAACCTAAGTACACTGCATATCCTTGGCTACAAGATCATACAATCCTCTTCAACGCTTAAAGTCAACTTACAAACATTCACCTCTGCATCTATGAAGGCCAACAATTGGGGATCTCGAATGTACTTTCATGCTATGTCTCCTGCATTCTGAGGCAAATAATATGCTGCCGGCACCCAACAATTACAAATATAATTCTGCTTTGATCCTCAGCATAGAGATCATGCTGTTTAACTACATGTTAATATAAAGAATGCCATTGAATAAAGACTGATTACCAAGCATCAAGCATTCCAAGGGCTTCTTAAAGAATTGTCTAACAAGGTAAATTGGCTCCTCAAGTGACTTCAGCTCTAATGAATTCAGTGCATTGAATATCTATGCATGCAAGGCCTTACTGTACTCTTACATGACTGATACTGATACTGGATGAGGGCTTGAGAACCAACATAAAAATAAGTCAAAATTATTTAGAAATTATGATTTGATGAAATGATGCCTCTGTTGGTGAAATTGCCTAGTAGGAAATCTTCATCCTTCCCTATGGTGTGTCCCACTTGAACTTTGACGTGGCCTAATTTTCAGGATAATGTCCTATAGCTAACATGAGTATTGATTCTAAACAAACAATACAGAGTATGCTGTACAAGCTTTAAAACCTGTATGGTATGCTGTACAAACCTGAATGGTTTGCTGTAAAAGCTTTAAAACCTGAAATGTATGTTGTACAAGCTTTAAATTCCAAACATTTCTGTGGGTGGTCAACAAATAGAAGGTCCGCAATCAAGGAATCTTAAGCTCTTTTGTGGGCCCTAAAGGCAGCCATCAGCAGTTTGGATAATTGAACAATGGCCCCCACATGTAGAACTCCTTAAACCTGAATGGTATGCTGTACAAGCTTTAACAAACACTTCAAAAACTAGACATGGCATAACACAACATGCCAAACAGCCAAAGATATCCAACACCACACATTCTTCAAAAATCAAAACATGGACATGAACACAAACAAGCCAAAGATGTAAACACACATGCACACACATTCTTCAAAAATCAAAATGTGGGAATCAATACAAACAAGCTAAAGATTATGAGAACATATACATTTTTCAAAAGTAAAAACATGGCTATCAACACAAACAAGCCAATGATACAAAAAAAAAAAAAAACCTGACATTCTTCAAACATCAAAACATGGGCATCAACACAAACAAGCCAAAGATCACATTAGCAACATTTCCACAAATCAAAATTGAGAAAGCAAAAAAAATCATATTCTTCACAACTCAATTATAATCTACAGAAACCAAACAAAGCCCACAACAGTTACAGTAATGCAAGATATTAAGAACACGATATTCAAACTCCAAAAATGTTATGCATTTCAAGATAACCAAAAAAAAAAAAAAACAATTCCAATCCTTTACAGGGAAAAAAAAAAGAAAAAAAAAGGAAATGAAAAAAAAGAAAACCCAAAAACAGAATTCAATCCCATATAGCTAAATCACCATATCATATTAATATTTGTCATATTATCTCATATTAAGTCAGCCCCATGTCTGGCTAAAGATCCACAAGAGAGAGAAGCATACTAGATTAGCTCAACCAATAGCTATTAGAAACACAAATGAATCTCTAAAAATATAAAAATAAGAAAAGACCCAAAAAAGGCCACAATCAACTGAAACCAAAACTTTTGTAGAAAACATAATCTTAGAAAGATCATAGACAACAAAGAAGAAGATTGATTGGATAACAAAGATTGATCAGTCAGTATGATTTTAGATTTATGTTCCATCGACAACAGAGCACACAATAAATCAGCATTTCTGTATGATATAATCAACTGCATCTCTCCAAAAGTACCAGCTATCAGAGAATTTTGAAAGGTGAAATCCTTCCAACTATCAATAAAGCATCCTGTACAAGATTTATGGTTCTAGACCAGTGTGTATTGCTGGATAGATACAAACAGTTTTGTTCATAAGAGATACCTGTACCATACCAATAAAATCACAAAACAGCCTGAAGAGGAATATGACCCAGTTTCAATGGTGACATGTATTGTAAACCGTAATCTGTTTTCAATCCTTAGCCTCATGTGGATTGATATCTCAAAAATTTCTAGGATGAATTGGCTGATTCAGAATGCAAAACTGAAAACGTCGTCTCATGAGAGCATAGGCCAGGGATTTTGCCAATGGATTAGAGACACTAAGTTTGGGGAGAGGGGCAAGATAACCTGTCAATGGAGATCATGGTTGAACAAAAAAGGAAAATTAGAGGTGCTTAGAAAAGAAAATTAACATCCTTGAATGATATTCTTGTTATTCTACTAATGCTACTCTGGTTGTCCTTATCGTTCAAACATAGCACAAGAGAATTTCTTTTTCTTTTTTTTTTCCGCAATGATTGCAAGGAAATCACAATATCCATAACATACAAAGACAACCTAATTTCAATACTATGCTGGTCTTTGATAATGGTTTACACCACGATTTTCTCAACAGACCAGAAAAAGTATCCTGTGTGAACCAACATAAAAGCAGCAAACAATGCTTTTACACTAACAGTGATGACTGAATTGCAATGCGTCTCTCCATAAGTTGGAAGAGAGGTGAAAGTGTTATCAGATGTTTTTAGCCTGAGGAGTGATGGCAATGGAGGTCTAGTCTAAGATTCGAAATGGAGCTGAAGCATGCTACCAATGCTGGTAATGGAGATCCAGTCTACAAAATGTTTCTTGGGTCGGTGTTACACTTGCCTAATAATTTTGTGTTTCAGGTCTTGTGAATGCGTCAAAACTTCTTCAACCTATCAAGGACAAATATTCGAATGTGACGTATGTGGACTTGCTCCAACTGGCAAGCGCTACAGCTGTGGAGATCTTTCTCTGTTGTATACTTGCGATGTTTACTCTGAAAAGATTTCATGATTGAAAAGGATTACTGACTTTCTACTTTACAATTTTTCAGGAGGCTGGAGGCCCCAAACTTCCTATGAATTTAAGACCCATTAGTTTAAGAGGAAAAAAAGTAATAACAATGACACACACTGAGAATTAGCTTACTGTGTGTGGGATTGTTGAAGGATATGCAGTTATCAACTACTATTCTGGTGCATCAGCCCATGACTGGATTCACCTGCATGAAAGGCAATCCAGCTATTAGAGTACAACAAGAGAGAGCTAATATTGAGTCAAACAAGTTTGATGTGGCTCATCAGAGTTGACTCAGACAAGGTCAGACCCAATCTGGTTTGATATCATGATTTACCTCTAAATCAGCCAAGTCAAGCGAATTCAGCCCCAACTCAACTCAGGACAGAACAAGTTGGTCTGAGTCGGCAAGCCTTTTAACCATTCCATCAAGAGATAATTCCATTGACAAATTTATACCACAGTAATGAATTTTTTTATAATGAAAATAAAGGATGAAATGGTATGCTAGTCAACTTGGTAGAGCTTCTGATTCTACAAATTCCACTTAACATCATAATTAAACACATTAACAAAAGGGACAATATGTAAATAATGCATCAGTACATGAATGACCCTTCAATGGCTCAAAGAATAGAAACATATACACACCTTTAGTTTAATACTCAAGGCTGCATGCATCCAGAAATTCTATTGAACAGAAAAAACATGCACCTATAGCTTAATACTGAAGGCTGCATGCATTCAGAAGTTGTAATAAATCAAATTGTGACAATTTTTTCATTGAAAAAATCACTATGGATGTGTCTCACCATTGCCCATAGTGAACCATGTCAACAGGAAATGGGCACCGGTCCTTGCCCTTTTGTTTATTTGCCCATTAGGATTCCAGACAGAATAACAGTGAGTTGATGATAGCTCATAGAGCTGTACATGAGTTGATCCGAATCGAGCTTCGCACAGCTCGGCTCAACTCGGCCACTACCTAACCCAGCTGAAACTCAGCTCGGCTCGGCTCGGTCCTCGAGCCTGTCTGGCCAGCTCGACTCAGATCAGTCAACAACTCGGGCCAGTTTGAGCCGAGTTCGAGCCTGTGCGGCATTTTATTAAACACCTGATATGGCATCCAGCAAGATCAGTCATCCCTCATCTGAACAGGTAGCCAAAAGACACCCCTGCAGCTGAAGCACCCATAACAAATCCACCTATCCTGCAACTACCAGCAGCAAGCAGACCTGCATGTTCCACTATACCAAGCTGCCACAATCAAACTGCTCTGCCACAACTACTTGAATTAGCAAACGGAAACTCAACCACAACTAGTTGACTTAGCAAACGGCAACTAAACCACAACTGCTTGAAATAGCAAACAACAGCTCAAGCAATCACAATCAAACAAATCTTCTATAATCTGCATCAACCAGCAAAACAAATGTCACAATTGCATCAAACAGCAAAACAAATATCCCAATTGTATCAAACAGCAAACCAGAACATCTGCCCCAATTATGAGAACATCACTCCAGCTGCCACAATCTCCTCCTCCATGGCATAACAAGCAGCAACCAGGGTGATGTAGAGTGGGTCGCAGACACTTTCATGGCAAAGACGGAACAAAGAAGGCCCGATCGGAGGTGGAAGTGATCAGGACCGTCAGAACCTTAAAACAGTCGTATCTCGCAAATCAGAATAAGTTTTTTGACGTATCATATATGATTTTGGGGTAGGAGAAGCTACTTTAACTAACCAACCCGCTACATCGGGTTGCCCATGCAGGATATACGAGAAACCACAATTATTTTGAAAAAAAGGAAACCTCAGAAAACCCTAATTGTGCCAATCTGCCCTCAATTATGCAAATAACAAGAATACCTGAAACCCTTCAAAACCCACAGAAACTCACAACGAACCCTAGAAACCACCAAATCATTCAAACAAAAACACCACAGAAAACCCTAATTCTATGAATCTGCCCTAAGAACCACGGAATCTGTTACAAATCGAGGAAAAAAAAACTTGCAAATCACCGAATCTGTTAAAAGAACCTTCAGAAAGCCTGAAATTAACAATTCCGCAGCGTACTAGTATGGAAAATCGTTGGAAAGCATGGTATTCGTCTGTCTCTTGCTTTAAACATGCTTCAATTGCAGGAAAATGCAAGATCTAAGAAGAAATCTGACATTTCCGTGGCCATTTCCACTCGGATGTATGCATAGAGAGAGATGCTTCTGACCGAAACGAAATTGAAACGTCTCCCAACGAAAAGATAGATTGAAAATTAGGGTTTTCCTTCTAAAAGGTTAGATCTTGCTTAAGATCTACTGCCATTAACGAATCTCTCACTCAGTCTCTCTCTCTCTGTATATGCGAAATCTACAGAAAGAGAGAGAGAGAGAGAGAGAGAGAGAGGAACAAAAATCGGTAAGAAATGAGAAAGAGAATAAAAAGGGGATAAAAAATGAAGGCGTACGAGTGGTTCAGTGGTTTCCTTTTCCGTGTAAAGCCGTTTTAAATTTCGAACGGTTTGAAGCCGTTCCTGAACCGAACCTCTCGCCGTTCTTAAATAGTGATTTTGGCATAGTGTTAGCATGAAATCAAATAATCATAAACGAACATATTTTCGAGGTGTCAATCAATGGTCATAAATGTGCAAGTTTAGGACTTAATTAAATGGTCAATATCGAACAGATTTAACATGTAGTTTTAAAGCTGTAATTGTGCTGTTTTATCACGTGAATTAATGGATTTGACACATAATTTTATGGTTTTAAATGGGTTGATTTAGTACATGGATCAATGGTTATACTTAGGCAGATACAATGTGTAGACTAAGAATCATGAATAGACAGTTTTGGTTCATAAATCAATGATCAAAAGTGGATAGATTTAATTAGCACACAAATTGACTGTATGAATTGAGCTGATTTAAGATGTAAACTAATTGCAATGCGTGGGAAAATTTTTTACAACAATAAATGATAAAAATTGGACTAATTTGGTACATGGATTAATGATCAAAGTTGGACAAGTTTAACACTTGGATCAATGGTAATCTTTGGGCAGGTTTGACACAGATCAATGATCCTATTTGGACAGATTTAAGTCATGGATTACCAATCATGTTTGAATGGATTTGGCACATAGATCAGTCATCACAATTGGGTAGACTTAACATGTGAATCAATGGTCAAAAGTGAGTTGATTTCTTACAAAGATCAATGGTTTAAATTAGACAAATCTAACACAGATCAATGGTTATACTTTGGAGAAATTTAATATATACAATCAATGATCAAGAAGATCAGGTAATTATATACATAAATCAGTGGTCATCTTTGTATAGCTAGATTGGTAGATGCATAGTTGGTCTTGTATGATTGTATGCATATATGTACAGATGGATGAATGGATAAACAGATGTTTGCATGTACGCATAAATGGATAGATATATGTGTACAGATAGCTGAATGGATAAACAGAAGTTTGCATGTATGCATGGATGGATAGATATGGGTGTGCATGAGTGCTTGGTTATACGTGACTGAACCTTAAGGGTCAATGTAGCGGAACACTCACATCATTACACTTTAAACATTGATTAGATGGAGTAGGCTGTTAAATCATAGTAGTCCTTCCGAATCACTGCAGCAACATGGATTAGCTGAAGTTTGTTGACCCGGTATAGTTCCATGGGCCCTACCGTGATGTATGTGTTATATATATCTAAACTGTCCATCCACCTTGGGAGATGTTTTTATGGAATGAGACATAAAAATGAGGTAGATCTAACGCAGAAATGGACCACACCAGCCATTGAAAACTCATTGGGGTCACAAAAAGTGTTGGATCAGCCGATATTTGTTTTTTCCCTTCATTCAGGTACGTGTCCTAATGAACAGGTTGGATGGCAAATAAACATCACGGTGGCCCTTGTCAAGCTTTCAATTGTGGGCATCATTGTCCCTGCTGCTTTCTTTGGTGTGGTCCACACTTGAGCATTGGATCTGTCTTATTTTTGGGGTCTTGTGTGGTACACATGAGCTTCCATATGTCTCATTTTTTGAGGTCTTGCGTTAAAATGATATTGTAAAATGGACGGAGGGTGTCGATATAAAGCATTTTGAAGAATTTAGATACAGGGATATGTAATCAAGATTCGGTGGTTTACATGCATATCGATGGTCAGGACAAGTGGCGTAAACGGACGGGGAATATCCGGATTTATTACAACTATGTTGGTAATGATGATCATTAACCATAACACATTACAGCATATTAATTACGGCCCTAAGGTTTTTGTGATTTCTGAGTTGATAACTGTTATAAGCATGCATTTCCGATCATGGTGTTGATTAAATTCTGATCAATGATAAAATCGCAACCGATGTGCTACTTTGATGCAACACGAGCCTTCCGTCACCGGATGATCCTCCAATATGAATCAACTGCGGCGACTAAGTAATATCGTAGGAGCGTTCGTTGACGAGATTAACTGCATGGTACGTAATAAAGCCTAAAAATGTAAACATTGCTTTTAGTAGGTAATGATGGATGTGGACCACATACATTGACACACAACGTCAGCGGATGTCTCGTCACTATCAACACACATTGTCCTTTGTCCTCTAGCATTCTCCATCCCAAAATCAGGGCCCACCTTTTACCATACTCTATTCCAACATCAGCGCCCACCTTCTACCATGCTCTATTACGGTCCCTCCCTAGCATCTGTGCGACCATGACACAATCCACTACTACTCCCACTGGTGACCGAATTTCTTTCCTTTCTTCTTTCTCATGGAATTGATTACTTCTGATGGAATTCAGATTAATTAAAAGGACTTCACTTACGTCCTTCACACTCCACTCATAAGTACTTTTCATACCCATATATTTAATTTCCTTCGATGAGTCCCACAAGAAAAAAAATAAAAATAAAATCAGTATAAGGTAGCATGTGCACATCATCCCTCTCATTATGGACGCATGCACCCATCCATCCTCTTGTGCAGCCTTCTTAATGAAGACTTAAGATGATTTGCATTTCTTCTTCTTTCTTTTTGCTCATATTATAATATTGGTTGGATGATGCAATTTTATCATTATTGTACATACTTCAACGCTTTTCTAGCATGGCAAGATGCATATGGGCAAAAGCTAGTTAATCCATACGAAGGGAGAATGCTGTTGGGACTCGCAGAAGCATATAAAGCATAATAATAAAAAGGTAATTATAATCACATAAATAAATTTAATAGAGAATACTTTGAATTTACATGGAAAAATTCTTATGAAAAAAACCAAGCACAAAGTGATAATGCACTATAAATAACAAATTTACAAAAGATAAAATGTTACCGATGTAAAGCCCCAAGAAAAAATCCCTAGCTTTTTCTGTCATGCTTTAAACTCGGGAATGGTACTCATAAAATTCATGGCCAGCAAATTTGGTGCTGAAAACCTCCGTAGTACCCCATTCTCGACTTCTAGCTCCCATACGCCAGGTTCCAATGCTGTGATGTTACAAGAAAGATTTTCATGATATTTTTTTTTGGTAAAGGAACATAACCACAAGTGTACCCATGACACAAAACATCATCACCACATTTCCACTAATATAATCTCTGAGTACAATGCTCGAAGGGAAAATATAAGATGTAATTAAAACTCAAAAGAATAGGCTCGTGCTCCAGATTCATTGCTGTCGATATGCCCTAACATCACCTGCAGCGTAAACAAACGTGCATAAGTTTCTACGAAGCTCAGTAGAGTGCGTGTGTGTGCGCACAATGCATATGACAATAACACAAATATCAAAGTATGCAGAAGATGATAAAGGGCTAAACTGTCAAATCCATGAATGGTATTAGCCATGACAAGGTTATGCAATGCAAGGCCAACATGGCTAAATGTCATATACTACTAGGGTTGCAACACAAAACATGTCAATCCTCAACTAGTCCACATATCAATACAATTCATATCTAGAAACATTACTGGGGTCTAGTACACTCCAACACCGACTACCGCCCTATCATGCGCATAACCAAGTGAGTGGAATATTAGACATCGCTATTCACCTCGTCAGTGGTATGCCAATGCCCACCTGGCTCGCTAATAGCGAACCCATTTATGAGCTAGTTAGACTCAACCTAGCTTACAGCTTCCCACCCTCGAGCGGATAAGGTCACACCTCTTTTTAACCTACCACAACATAATGAGAGACGTAACCTACTAGTATTTAGTACTCGGGTGCTCATGTTATCTACTAGGTCTCGACGTTGAAGCATCTTACTGGTACCACAACGGTTTAGGGACTTTCACCAAAAGACATCTATTACGCCCTAATGCTACAACATATATTTTTGATAACCAATCCAACCATCCATGATATGCCTGTCGAGGCCACGACCCTAATGTCGTTATGGTGTAAGGTGATCATGACATACAAGATGCGAAATGCACGAGTTATACCATCCAAATCATGCACCAAACCTGCACATACCATGCTATCATGTGGGGCAACCCTATCTCATATGGGGTTCCCTAAGTATATCAAGCCGAAAGGCGTATGTTATGATTAATTATCATCCACAACATGTATACAAATGATGCATACGGGCATATAATGGGGCATGATTTTATTACACTATGCATGTTATTAGTGTGTCTTATCAAGCCAAGTACACTAGCATTTTATAAGACATATCGAGCGATAATCAGCCCAAATTGGCACATCATATACAAAGAGTGAGACCTGAAAAGCAGGCCCTGCTAGAAATGTAAAGGTCTATGTGGCATGGCCCACTTGAGACTATAATCGGCCCCATACTTGGGCCTGCACACATAAAGGAGATAACAAAGTAGATGTATGGTTTGAATAGAACATATATATCAAGGTGGAACCATGGTGGGCCTGAAATGGAGAGCTAGCATTGTCCTAGAGGGGAGGTGAATAGGACAATGTTAAATAATCGAAATAAATGCGAAATTTGTAAATATTACAAAAATCTCAATCGCTTGAGTATTGAAACCTTGATCTAAATAATTCGTGGGACAACCTTCACCTAAAATATTAGATAGGACAACCTTATTTCATGAATGTCTTTAAAATCAATCTTTCAAACTACCAAGAGTATATAAAAGGATTACAACATTCACCATAAGAATGAAATAATAAATAACATCCAATCACTAAAAATAATAAAGCATTCACCACATGACATAATGAGTTATAGTGGTTCGGTGCTTAAAATAACCACACCTACTCCACTCGCAAAATTACTACCCTCGTAATTTTGGCTTTCACTATAAAAAGGTTTTCACAGGGTCACTTTAACAACCCGATATAGTTCTTTATGATTTTCATGGGCTATTACAATAAAAACTCTACTGAGATTTTCTCAGGCTATCTTAGACAAAACCTTACCGAGATTTTCACAGGCTATCTCAGAAAATCCTAAAACGAATTTCAGAAAGTATACTTATCTTCAAATATAGAAGACGTAGCAAAAGCTTGTAGCATAAGAACTTCTTTCTTAAATGTAGATGACGCAATGTTTAATTAGACAGAAAGAGTCTCGGATTCTATAGATTTTAAAAATGGAAAACCCAAATGCTACTTGATTCCATTCTCTTAGATCTCAAAAAAGAGTATAGTTTACTCTATTAGATTAAGACTAAAATGATCTTGAGAAAAAAGGAATTGAATAAGTTATTAAAATAAAATTTATAAATACTAACAGATAGCTTGTCGAGGACTTAAGCTTCTATCTCTTGTAGAATGATAGAAATAAATTTTCTTCGTAATTTGGAATGAAATAAATACTCAATTTATAAGCAAAGAAGTTAGAATTTCGGATAGCTTAAGATAGGCTTCGATTAGCCTGAGTTCACCAGATTCTATTCAATGGATTTTGGATTGCGTGGGATAAGATTTATCTAAAATTCACCTGGCTCGAGGTCAAATTCGGCTAGCCGAAATTCATAATTCAGCTGGCCGAATTTGCCACTCGGCTGGGCGAATTCTCGCGAATTTCAAAAGATTGCATTGCTGAAATTTCACCCGAACTTTCTCGGGCTGGCCGAATTTCAATCTTAGGCTAGCCGAACTAAAACTTAGTCTAGCCGAATTTTCAATAGAAGTTGTTATTTAGCTTGAGCTTGAAGTTAGGCTGGCTGAGGAAGTTAGGCCGACCGAATTCCAAAGAAAAAAAAAAAAAAACTTATAAAAATCCAAAATAAAGAAGTTTTCAAAGCACCTATTCCTAAGGTCTTTCTAGGGTTATACCACCTATGTTATAGCAAATATCTGAGTCACCTTGTCTTGAACTTTGACTTGAATACGGGCGACCATTTCTTTGAGAAGATGAGAAGATGTGCCGATCTTGTCTTGATAATAAGCCGATCTTGACTTTATCTTGAGTTACTCATAAGCTGATCTTGAGCTGATCTTCAGGCATGTAGAATTGTTGTGAATCCATACTTGAGAACTGATCTCGAATTGATTTTGTCTTATGAATGTTTGTCTTACGAAATTTGACAATCTATGTGTGCTTAACATAATAGCACTTAGAGGGCCCCTCAGTTAAGTTGGATAACAATTAAATATTACAATGAGCCTATGAAGATTTCCAATGGCAGACACTCAACCACTCTATTTTCATGATGTGGCCCACTTAAATTGAAGCCTCGCACCCCTACTAAGATGGATGGTAGGGTAGACAACATATCCCTCCAGGAGGGACTCTAAAATGGGCCCCACAACCCTTGGTGGTCAAGGACATAAACATCACAGAGGCCTAAGGAAGGTTCCAACAATAGACATCGTTGTCCTCATTGTTTCCTTAGCTGCGGCCCACTTGAGATTTGGACCAGCCTCATTTTTTAAGTCCACAAACTAAGATGATATGGTAAAGCATATGTACAGAATGGATTTAACACATGGGTCAATGTGGGTCCCACAGGTGGAATCCAACTCTCTGGCTAATATGGGCAGTGCCCACTGGACGTGGGTGCATGTCCTTCCCAATTTTTTTTCTTTTCTTTTTTACTTTCCCCATCTTGGTGGGGGCCATTTGGATGATCTAATCAGTCCATCGGATTGGTCAACTCGATCGAGGTCCAATGGGCCTCGACTTGGGCTGGTTTGGATTAATAGAGCTTCACAATAGGCCTTGAAAGGTTTCAACAACAGGGTTTAATCCATGCGGTGATGCCCATTTGAGATTCGAATCTTCCTTATCTTTCGGCCCATGGCCTAAAATGATATGGTGAACAGATAGACGGTGCGGTTTACACATAAACATGAGATGATAGGTCCCACATGTGAGACCCATATTTGGCTAGTATATGTTCTGCCCAGCATGGTTGCTTGGCCCTTTTTGTGATATTATGTATTTCTTTGTTTTGGATACACTATCAAGGTGGGCCCCTTGAGGATGATCTACTTCGTCCACCGTCATGGCTAGCTTGAACAAAGCCCAATGGGCCCTTACTTGGGATACTTTGGATGATCAGGGATCCCACGATGGGCCTTAGAAGGTTTCAACATACAGGAATTGTTCCCCTCCGTGCGGTCCACTCGAGACTCAGATCTGGCTCATTGTTCGGCCCATGGCATAAATGATCTAAATAAACTGGCGGACGGTGTGGATTTCACAAATGCATCAACTTAGGGTCCACAAGTGGGACACCACTACCACTCATCCTTGCATGGACGATGACATGAAGGTGGTAGTGAGCCCACCGTTCCTTGTAGTGTGGTCCACTAGATGGTTGGATCAGCCGGGTTTTTGGGATCTACGGCAACTATAAGCCAGAAAAATAGATGGAAGGTGTGGATTTAAGAAATACATCACATTGGGAGCCATGAGTAGAAACCCACCCCACAGCTCCCATGCAAAAGCATCAGTGATGCAGGCTTACCAGCCTCCTATTCAGCACACGGTGTGGCCCACTTGGGAAGTGGATCGGCTTGGAATTTGGATCAATGGCGAAAATGGTCTGATGAAGTGGATGGATGGAGTGGATGGAACACATACACCAACGCGAGTCCCACGAGTAGGAACGCCACTCCTCCCAACGGAACTGCTACTTGGTAGCAATGTCCAAGACATTGATTGCATCTAACAGACATGGCTGCAAACCTTCCCTCCTTCTCTCTTGTGTTTAGGGGTGGTGGAGTCCACCTTGACAAATCTACTCCATCCATCAAGCTGTTCAACACAAGGTGGGCTAAGGAGCTTTGCATCAATTTGATTTTTGGTGTGTTCCCACCATCCAAATATGTGCAATCTACTCAATAGGTTAGATGGAAAATAAACATCATGGTGGGCCACACAAGGTGGTCCACACTGTGATAGCATTCAAGGCACATTCTCCAATAGCGTAGCCCACTTATGGGCCTCACGCCATCATCAAAAATAAAAAAAGTAAAGGGAAAGGGAATGGAAAGAAAAGCAAGGAAATATCTGACCATCGAAGTGGGCCCCCACCGCTATGGGGTCCACCATAAAATCTATACATGATCAATGTGGCCCCCACCCTTGTGGGCGTGGAAAGATCACAAAGAAAGGGAGGGTCTTGATCCTCCCATGCACTCACTCTGAAGGATGAACGGTTGGATTAGCTTGGATCGGCGATTAGATGGTCCACCAAGCTCCTCTCGACATTTAATCTCGTCTAATCTCTCTTTTCCCTTCTCTCTTTCTCTTACCCCCTTGATCCCTCCTAATTCTCTCTCAAGATCTCTCTTTTATCTTAATCTCTCCCTAATCTTTCTTTCTTTTCTCTCTTTCTCTCTTAATTTCTCCTAATTCTCTATAATCTTTTTCTTTCTTTCACTTAATCTCTCTATATTGTTGTTAGAAAATGGTAGAAATGAGAGACAGTTGAGGAGTTTTGTGGTAGAAATTTTAGTATAAGGAGGGAATAAGAAGAAGATGGAGGGGTAAAATGGGGAGGAAAAGAAGCAAAGAATGATGGCTACGTATGGGTAAGGGCATGGGCTGCATGAACATGGTATGAGCTTGTTTGACTAGTGGAGAGAGAGAGAGAGAGAGAGAGAGAGAGAGAGAGAGAGAGATGAGTGATGGATGGCTTAATTGATGGCTTGATTGATGGATTGATTGATTTGATAGCATGGGATTTGTGCAAGTGGGGCCCACGTGTGTTGCGCGACCCACCTCGGAATGTACCAAAACACTAACTTCTAATCTAGGAATTGCAATAGGGCTATAACGCCCCAAATTTCGAGGGTCGAGTAGAGCTCAACTCTCGAGATCCATCACATCACTTATGCAATATAAATAATGATGATTGAATGTTGTCCGTATTAGTGCATTAAACATGAATGTGATTACACTAAAATAACATATCATATTCCAGAAATAATTTGATTACGCAAGTGGAAGACTGTGATAGATATATAAAGCATATAAGTGGTTGTAAGTCCCCAGAAGATGAACATATCACCAGGTTAAATAATTACATGTATAGTTCTAAAATTTATAAAATGATACAATCTAATGACATCTAATCCGTATCCCTGTAACCTTGTCGACGCAACTCCAGGTCTACATAGACCCGCCAGAGAGTTGCATGTAGGAGAACTCCTCGTCATTATAAAAGTCAGGCTTTGCCTTGTAAGCATCGCCATCACCTGAAGCTACAACAGAGTCTGGTTGGTGTTTTAAAACATCGTCCTAGAGTGGGAGTGAGTGATCAACTCAGTAGAGATATAAGGCAAAGGTTAACATGTTATCAATTCAATCAAGCAGTAATGATAAAGTAGTACAACATCCATGTCCTAACTACTTTTGTTAATGCAAAAATGATATGCTGTAATGATGCATGCCCTCACCTGCACTCCCTCAGCAACATCATCTCATGATCGCGGCATGCACTACTCCGGACACGTGCTCTTCAACGCTAAAGGAACATGCAATGCGGTGCATGGTCATGTTAACTGAGTGATTTATTAGGCATATTCATACATTAGGTTTGGGAAGCTAAGGTACCTCCCATTGATATCATTTACCCAAACAATGATCCATCTAGGGTCGTCAATCTTAGTTAGTCACATACGATAGGCAAGTTATAAGGCATCATCACCCTTAATTTAAAAGCAGTGGATAGGCAAGTTCAGGTTGCTACGGAGAGGCTCATCACCTCAGCGTAGGCCTATTTTATTCTCGAGGTCACTATGGAAAGGCTCGTCACCTTAGCGTAGGCCGATAGCTCGAATACAGTGTCTCGTACCACTGCATTCGGCTCACAATTTTGGGTTGCTCAATGGACACTACAGGGAGGCTCGTCACCCCAGCGTAGGCCGACACCTTGACCACAGTGTCCCATACCATCATGCCTGGCTCATGAGTCTTAGCGGATCATGGTACCAAGGTTAAACGGGCTTTTCACTGGTAAGTGGTATCTTAGATTCAAGCAATAGCGTCCATACATGGTGAACATACATCAAGGCCACAAGTACATTGACATGTGTTGGAAAATTTTTCTGATCCAATCATGTAGTTGGGTCAGAATCTGACAGTCTAAAACTTTAGATTTGGCCTGCAAGCGAACGGCCCAATTCACTAAAGATTGAGTTCATTTTCTAAAGATATTCGCGTTTCTCACACACTTCACTCCGGGCTCAAGTTGTGTATTTCTAGATACTATTTGGACTTGATTCCCGATATGGTTGTCAAACCTAGTAAGGCGGTCATAATCGTATAGTTTCGTAGTAATCGGACTTTCGACACGTGGTCCAGGTCCGATACAGAGTTTCAGTGTGCTCCCGAGAGCAACTGGGTTTTCAGATTGATCCTAGGTTTCTAGGTAATGTTGAGTTAGCAATCTTAATGGTTTTGGGTCTTGCAGTTCGTATAAAAAGTGGTTTAAGCTAATTCTCTGATTTATTTAGTTTATTACTTAATTAATTTTTGTCTAATTTCCAAAGGATTCGGTCCTTAGTGATTCCTACCTGAGGTGATACTCAGGTCTTTGTACAGATTTTTCTGAGACGTTACAATCTACCCCCCTTAAAGAAAAATTTCATCCTTAAAATTAGTACCTTTTTGTACTCCTCGAGAATCTGAGGGTAGTTCTTGTGGACTTCGGCTTCTATTTCCTAAGTAGCCTCTTCTTCAGCGTGGTGCGTCCACAGTATCTTCACAAGTAGAATAACTTTACTACGCAACACCTGTTCCTTCCTCTCTAGGATACGCATTGGTCGCAATACATAAGTAACATCTTCACTCAACTGTTCCTGCTCCCATTTGATAATGTGGGAAGGGTCAGGAGCATATTTCTTCAGCATCGATACGTGAAATACGTTGTGCACGCCTGCGAGTGGTGTGGGCAAAGCAAGGCGGTACGCTACCACACCCACTTGATCTAGTATATGGAATGGGCCAATGAATCTTAGCGTGAGTTTCCCTTTCTTGCCAAATCGAAGGACTCCCTTCGTAGGGAAAACTTTCAGGAATACATGGTCCCCAACCTCAAACTCTAGCGGTCGCCGCCTTGTATCGGTGTAACTCTTCTGTCTGCTCTGTGCTGCTAGAAGTTGGCGCCTGATAATGTCGATCTTTTCTAAGGTCGTCTGCACTAACTCTGGGCCAATCAAACTCTTCTCGCCAACCTCTGCCCAGCAATGCGGTGCTCAACATGAGCGCTCATACAAGGCCTCGTAGGGAGTCATGCCAATACTCACTTGAAAATTGTTGTTATAAGCAAACTCAGCATAAGGAAGACAGTCATCCCAACTGTCCTTGAAATCAAGCACATAAGCGCGTAGCATATCTTTCAACCCCCGATTCAACCGTTTCGTCTGCCCATCCGTCTGTGGGTAGAACGCGGTACTGAACTTCAGTTTTACACCCATTGCTTCTTGGATACTAGTTTAGAAGATAGATGTGAATCGCGTGTCTCGATCCGACATGATCTCCATAGGAACTCCATGCAGACATACTATCTCCTTGATGTACAGCCTGGCCAAATCGTTTACTGAGTTTGAGACTCTAATCGGGAGAAAATGAGCCGATTTTGTTAACCAGTCTACAATCACTCAAATGGAGTTATGTCCCTTCCTAGTCTTCGGTAACCTTGAAATGAAATTCATAGAGATGAAATCCCATTTCCATTCAGCTATGGGCATAGGCTGAAGTAAATCAGGAGGTCGGCGATGTTCGCCCTTGACCTGCTGGCAAGTGAAACAACGGGATACATAGCCTGCAATGTGGGCCTTCATGTTGTCCCACCAGTACGAACGCTTCAGATCTCGATACATCTTTGTATTACCAGGATACATCGCCATCTTCGAATTGTGAGCAGCTTTGAGAACTTCCCTTCTCAAGTCATGAAGATTTGGGACGCATAGGCGGCCGCAATAACGTAAACCCCCATCCGTACCAACTCTTCATTCAAAGTCTTCATCGTCACTGGCTTGCTTTCTCAACTCTACTAATCATTCATCTTCCCCCTGAGCCACTATGATTCGGTCATCGATAAGTGGTTGTACATGAATATGTGCGACGCTCTCGAACGGCTCCTCTACCGTAAGTTTTTGCTCAAAGTCTCGCACAAACTCTACCATGTTCCACTCCTCTATCATCAGCGAAGCTGCAAATGCTATCGTCTTCTTGCGGCTCAATGCGTCTGCTACAAGGTTGGCCTTGTCGGGATGGTACAAAATCTCAAACTTGAAGTCCTTCAAGGTTTCCATCCATCGTCGTTGCCTCATATTCAAGTCTCTCTGTGTGAATATGTATCTGAGACTCTTGTGGTCGCAAAAGAGCTCGAACTTCTCTCCGTAGAGGTAATGTCCTTAGAGCTTTAATGCAAAGGTGACAGTGGCTAACTCTAGGTCGTGCGTAGGGTAGTTTTCCTCGTGCTTCCTCAACTGTCGCGATGTATAGGCAATCACTCTGTCCTTCTGCATCAGAACACAACCCAACCCAACACAAGACGGTGTATATCGTATATTTAACCCCTGCTCTGGCAATAATAGCACGGATGCGGATGTCAACTTGTCCTTCAGTTCCTGAAAGGATGCTTCTGCCTTCTCATTCTAGGGAAACTTGAGATCTTTCCGAGTGAGTTGAGACAACGGTCTGGCTATCTTAGAAAAGTCTCTAATGAAACGACGATAGTAACCTGCCAGGCCAAGGAAACTCCTCACTTCAGTAACTGAACCGGGCTGCTCCCAGTCCTGAACTGTGGTCACCTTAGCAAGGTCCACAGTTATTCCTTCCTTGGACACAACATGCCCCAGGAACTTAACTTCTTCTTTCTAAAAGTCACACTTCTTGTACTGTGCGAACAACTGGTTCTTCCTGAGAGTATTAAAGACTACTCGCAAGTGCTCCTTGTGATCTTCCCGACTCTTAGAGTATATTAGGATGTCGTCTATAAATATGATGACGAATCGGTATAGATAAGGATGAAACACCAGGTTCATAAGGTCCATGAACACGGCAGGTGCGTTTGTGAGTCTAAATGACATCACAAGGAACTTGTAGTGCCCAAAGCTGGTTCTGAATGCTGTCTTCTGCACATCTTCATCCCTGACACACAACTAGTGATACCCTGACTGCAAGTCGATCTTTGAAAAATACTATGCCCCTTTCAATTGATCGAACAGATCGTCTATCCTGGGCAAAGGATACTTGTTCTTCATGGTCACTTGGTTCAATCTGCGATAATCAATATACAATCACAGTGATCTATCTTTCTTCTTCACAAACAGCACGGGTGCTCCCCAAGGAGACACATTAGGCCGTATGAAACCTGAATCATACAGGTCATCAATTTGTCTCCTTAATTCCTTTATCTCACATGGAGGCATGCGATAAGTGGGTAAGGAAATGGGTGTCACACCAAGCACAAGGTCGATAGTAAAGTTGATCTCGCGTCAGGGAGGTAATCCAGGTATCGTCTTAAACACTTCCCAGAAGTCCTGGACCATGGGCATGTTTTCAAGTGTCGGACCATTATGAGCTTTTAATAGGGCAGAATAATAAAGAACCCGGAAGGGCCAACTGACTTGAACGGGGAATGTGAAGGTCGTGTTTTTGGGTTTGTGTGCCATCACCAGTCGGGTCTCGCTGTCGATCTTGGCCCTTATTTCAGTAAGTCAATCCAAGCCGAGGATGACATCGTAATGGTATATCGTGGTGACAATCAGGTCAATGCATATTGTCCTGCTCCCTAAATCTATCAAGCAACCTCACACAACTTAGTGGCATCTGTAAAAGTTCTTGCTACTGCGATAACTCTCACCCCAACCATAGGGGTCATGTTCAGCCTAAGCGCTTGACTGTAGAACATGATATTATCAAAATAGTGGACCGAGTGTCCATTAATAGGAATATGGATGTACCTTGGATGTGGGCAGTGACCTCGAAGGGTTTACTGTAGCTGCTGACTCAAACACTTCAGCTGCAAGCGCATGTACTCGTGCCTGTTGAGTACGGTTCGGCTATGGTGCCATAGGCCATTAAGGCGGCCTAAATCGAGGTGCAGGTCTTGCTGATCGTAAAGGTAGAGCTGAGATGGCCTGAGGTAACTGATGGTTAATCTTCTGAGGAGGCGCGAAGCCGATGTCCCTTATCTTGGTGAAACAGTAAGTGTCAGTGTGGCCCAACCTCTTGTAGTAAGTACATCATAAGTCTGCTCGCCTCAACTGAGTCGGTGGAGCCGTAAGTCTGGGAGGCGAATCTGCACGTGGCCTCTTGCCAAGGAATGATTTGCTCGACAAATCTGATCGAGGACTTTTTCCCACGGGTATGTGTAAACGGGATAGTCTGTCCCCATCCTGCTTAGCTCGCAGAGACATGTTCACTAGCTCAGCATAGTTGGAAATGCTAGCGCAACACATCTTCGTGCGGATATCAAGCCGCAGACCCTCAGAAAATCGTCGCATTCGCATCGGCTTGTTTGTTAATATCAAGGGAGCGTATCTGGCTAGCTCCGTGAACCTATTTTCATACTCGGCCACAGTCATTCCTCCCTGACAGAGGTGAAGTAAATCACTCTCATTCTCATTACGATACATGAGGGAGAAGTACTTCTCATGGAAGCAGGTCTCAAGAGCTTCTCGTGTCCACACATACTCAGTAGGCACTGTCCGTATGATGTTGTTCCACCAGAGACTGGCCTCCTTCTCAAACATGTATGTGACCAACTCAACCTGCTCTGCCTCAGTACAGTGCAGCAGCTTCAGCATCTTAGAGATGCGGTCAAACCAATATCCAGCCTCGGGTCTGTGAGTACTAATAAAAGTGGGAGGTTGGAAGCGTTGGAATCGCTCGAATAGGCTGCTAGCATTCAGGCTTCCAACAGGGTTCACAGGTGGTACAGGCAGAACCACATTCATGTTCTGGACAAGGGCCCCAGCGATGGTGGTCCAAATCTGCTGCTGCATAAGGAGCATTATCTGCTCTAACCTATCAGGAGGAGGAGCCTAATGCATGTGGGGCGTCGATGAAGACGCACGGTTCTGTCCTGAAACCGGTGGTGCAGAAGGTGTCGGCCCATTTATGGGGCCAGTGGCCGGCTGAGAATCCGGCATAGTCTCATGATTCGGGCCCAAACTGGGGTCTGTATGGCTATCGCTTAGGGGAGGTGCCCCATCAATCGATTCGCCAAGTGTAAGACGTGTCGTACTCTGAGTGGTCTTAGGTGGCATTCCCTATATACAACATAGGATGCAACATGTGTAAGATTTTACATAATAACACTCAATTCCTCAAGCATTCTACAATTTCATAGCAAAAGGAGCTGCATGCATTTCATTTAACCAAAATTGTCATAATACATGAGATGTAGTCTTACATGGATCATGACAGAAGATGCATGTGAGCAAATCTAACAAAGCTTAAACACCAAAACACACCAACAACTCTACCCTACTACTAAGCCTATCAAGGCTATAACATAGAAAACAAGAAAGCAAAGAAAATCTAAAGACAACTACAACATAGGACTAGTCGTCTGAATCTGGTGATGGTGGGGGAGTACCCTTGTCCTGCATACAACACAGGAGAGCCTTCAAGGTGCGAGACACTTTCTTAAATCTCTGCTTCATGTAGGCCTAATTCTCTTCAAGCTTGGCTCGGGTCTCTCTGACCTCCTGTCGTAGGGTGACTTGGCCCTCCTCAATCTGAGTAAAGGGAGCTTCTAAAGCAGCCCGATCATGATGGTGCTCATGTGTAGCAGGTGGAGAGCCCTCATCAGAGTCTTGGGCCTTCTCTTCTTCTTCTTCCTGCTCTCCATCTTCCTCGCTTCCTTCCTCTATCTCATTTTCGTCCCCTTCTTCATCACTTTCTTCCTCTTCACTTCCTGTCTCATCCTCACTCCCATCGAGTCGGGCTTGATGTTGTCATGGCCCAAATCCCATGTTGTTGAGCGTAGCATCATTAATGTAGTGGATTAGCACAAGCTCCGTGTCAAGTTGGTAGCCGAACTCTCAAGCAAGCTTGCATATGAGTCAGCCAAATGGAAGTGAAATGTCAGTCCTAGGAAAGCGTGTGGTCTGGATTATCTGTAGTAGGACAAATGTAGGTAGGTATAGCTTGTCTCCCTGCCCAGCTCTGTATAGGAAGTCCACCATCAAACGTGTGCATTCGGAGTGATTGCTCCACCTAGGATACACATTATGTGTGAATATGTGGTGTAGGCAGAAGTCATGAGTCATCTTGGTCGCAGAGGCAGTTGCCTCGATTCCAGTGGATTAGTCGGCTGCAAAGAAATCGTGTACGACGATCTCTTTCTCGCACACTCTTGAGACTCTTCTCGCTAGCATGAACCTCACCACGCTCCATCCCCATAATTCGAGCTATCACACCAACATCAACTGTGGCTTCCCGTCTTCCCATGGGAATAGTGAACTGTAGAAGCTCCAGCGATGGGTCCCATATGTGAGCGTAGAAGGCTCAGATAGTGCTCTCACATGCACGTGACTTGCCTTCAAATATGAGACCCCATCCGGCGTCCAATAGGAGGTCCATCGTCGGATATAGCCTAAATAGTTTTTCGTCCACGTGTGCTTCACAGAGAACTCTACGACCCTTGAACCTACCATGTGCGATGCCCGGCGGTAGGGCCCTTTCGAGCGGAATTTGGGGATCGAGATCCCGCTTCGTCTTCAGCTCTCGTGCGGCGCTTGTACTTACTTCAGCGCCCGATTTCTGCTTTCTTGGACGGGTAGGGCGGCTAGGCCCAGCTTCATCTATGGAAGCCCTCTTCTTTCCCATGAGGGAAAGAAGTGTAGAGAGAGAGAAGACAACAGCCACGAGCTCGAAAAGAGTTATGAGAGTGAAACAAGATGGAGGGATAGGATGGGTTGGTGGAACTTGAGATTTTTGAGACACAAAGGAGGTTTTGTGTGCTCAAATGGGAGAAAATGAGGGAGATAGGAGATGGGTTTGAAATGAGTGGTGGGAGGTGGGTATATAGTGATGAAGAAGAATAATATTTGAGAATGGTAGGGAGATTTGAGAGAGAAAAATCAGATTTTTGAGAGCTTGGAGGGGTTTGAAAACTTAAAAATGGAAGAATGAAGCAAAAAAGGGAACATATAGAGTGGTCTCACACGTGTTCGTGGGCCCTACACGCGTGTACACCATCGGCCCGACATGACCGGCTGTAGCTGGACCGCGAGGCCTCGCGGTAAGCACTATGTCATTGCGGTCCACTGGACCTAGGGAGATGACATCGCCCTAGGGGTGATGGCATCCCCCCCGGGGTGCCGAAAATGTGCGGGGGCCACTTTAATTCCCCCTGATTTACACCGTTTGGGCCCATGAGTCCGTTTGAGACGTTTTCGGCATCCATCTCGAGCATATTCACGCATTCCGGTCATTTGAGTGTGGAATAGGCTGAATTATCGTCTAAACCCATCGATTGATGGTCTAGAAAGGAACTGGGATCACCTCACATGATCACAGATGCATACGGGTCCTGTTTCAATGGTCAGTTTCGTCCGTTGGCGAAACTTGGAATCCTACATTCATTTTTACATTTTTATCGCTCCCTCCTAAGTCAAAGTACTTTAGTGTGTGTTATGTTACCATAACCCAGGTCTAGTTTAATCCAAATCATGCTTTGATACCAATTTGAAATGCCTCAAATTTCAAGGGTCGAGCAGAGCTCAACTCCCGAGATCTATCGCATCACTTATGCAACATAAATAATGATGATTGAATGTTGTCCGTATTAGTGCATTAAACATAAATGAGATTACACTAAAACAGCACATCATACTCTAAAAATAATTTGATTATGCAAGTGGAAAACTGTGATAGATATATAAAGCATATAAGTGGTTGTAAGTCTCCAGAGTATGAACATGTCACCAGGTTAAATAATTACATGTATAGTTCCAAAATTTATAAAATGATACAAGGTACTGACATCTAATCCATATCCCTGTAACCCCGTCGACGCAACTCCAGGTCTACATAGACCCGCCAGAGAGTTGCATGTAGGAGAATTCCTCCTCGTCATCATAAAAGTCAGGCTCCGCCTCGTAAGCATCGCCATCACCTGAAGCTACAACAGAGTTTGGTTGGTGTTTTAAAACACCATCCCAGAATGGGAGTGAGTGATTAACTCAGTGGAGCTATAAGGCAAAGGTTAACATGTTATCAATTCAATCAAGTAGTAATGATAAAGCAGTACAACATCCATGTCTTGAGTACTCTTGTTAATGCAGGAATGATATGCTGTAATGATGCATGCCCTCGCCTGCACTCCCTCACTGACATCATCTCATGATCGCAGCATGCACCACTCCGAACACGTGCTCTTCAACGCCAAAGGCACATGCAATGCGGTGCATGGTCATGTTAACTGAGTGATTTATTAGGCATATTCATACAGCAAGTTCAGGAAGCTAAGGTACCTCCCTTTATATCATTTACTCAAATAATGATCCATTTAGGGTCGTCAATCCTAATTAGTCACATACGAGAGGCAAGTTATAGGGCAACATCACCCTTGATTTAAAAGCAGTGGATAGGTAAGTTCAGGTCGCTACGGAGAGGCTCATCACCTCATAGTAGGCCTAGTTTATACTCGAGGTCACTACAGAAAGGCTCGTCACCTTAATATAGGCCGACAACTCGAATACAATGTCTCATACCACCGTATTTGACTCACGAGTTTGGGTTGCTCAATGGACACTACGGGGAGGCTCGTCACCCTAGCGTAGGCCGACAGCTCGACCACGGTGTCCCATACCACCATGCCCAGCTCATGAGTCTTAGCGGATCGTGGTACCAAGGTTAAACAGGCTTTTCACTGGTAAGTGGTACCTTAGATTCAAGCAGTAATGTTCATACATGGTGAACATACATTAGGCAAATCGGGTTGCTTGATAAGCTCGACTGGTACGAGTGCACGTTAAATTAATTGACATAGAGCACATACGCACTCCTCGTAGCCTAATCACTGTCGATAATCACTGTACGACTCGGATTCATCGAACGTATCCGTTGTGGCGAAACTAGTTCCGCCACTGATCGTAAACCGTTACCGATTGCCTGGACTACGTATTAGTCCCAATCATACTCAAATGTAGTAGGCATTCATTTGTGATAGTAAAACACCATGTGACAAACAATTCAAATGTAAATCTCATTTTAGCATTTTAACAAACACATAGTGCACATGTTATCATACATAGGCATTTCATCCATAAATCATGTAGTGGCGAGATAAGTTACATGAAGGAAACTGTAACTATAGATACGGTAATTGAGAATCCTATCTCAACACCCTTATTAAATACATTTCAACAAACAACTTCTAATTCAGACATTTTATCAAACACTTAGACTACACATATCAACATACATGTAATAAATAATTACAACATATATTATAGCAAATCCTTTCACAAAGGAGTTGTCACACATACAACAATCACATATTCTCAATCAATAATCATGGCAAGCACAAATCATGATTCCATATTCATTCAAACATTTCAATAAACACACAGAATGCATTATATTCAACATAGTTTATATATATGTGTAATACAAGGAAGACATCGCATCTAAGTACATGTGACAACAATCAAGTCAATCATAAATCATTAACTGACATTGAAAGCCTTGAAAACTATAACCTAAATATATATAGTCCACACCTTTCGTCGATACGCTCGTTACGAACTCAGTTCGTACACCATGTTCTTGTTATGGCATAACGACTACCTAAATCATGAAATAGGTTAGCTATTTCACTGTTTCCTCTATTCAGATTCCTAAAATAGATTAGGGTTAGGATTTCTTACCCAAAAATGGATTCGGATTTGATGGTGTAGCGACACGGGAGAAATGATTCGGCATGTGGAGTGGTGGGAATGAATCCCAACAACTACCTCTCACTCTCTCTCTCCTCCTCACTCTTTCCTCCTCTTTTCTCTCTTCTCTTTCCTAGGTTTAGGAAATTCGTATGGAATAAGAGAGAGGTGTGTTAAGGCCCTTATATAGGCCTAGAACGGGTGCAAATGGCCCTAGGGCCACGGTATACTTTGGTTATAGCCAAAGGGAGGTTGTTTCGGGCCAACGGAGCTCATCTGGAGGTCCATTTCCTACATACGGTCTGGAGAAAGTTTCCTGATAATGGATCTATGCCAGGTTAAAGTTTTAGTCCGATCGAATTTGTAGATCGACCGTGGAGGACCAGTTTCAGTTCAACGGCCACCGTCACTCGATCAGGGCCACAAGTACACTGATATGTGTTGGAAAATTTCCCTAATCCAAGGGTGTAGTTGGGTCAGAATCTGACAGTCTGAAACCTTAGATTTGGCCTACAAGAAAACGGCCCAATTCACTTAAGTTTGAGTTCATTTTCTAAAGATATTCGTGTTTCTCACACACTTCGCTCCGGGCTCAAGTTGTGCGTTTCTGGATACGGAGTTTCAGTGTGCTCCTGAGAGCAACTGGGTTTTGAGATTGATCCTAGGTTTCTAGTAACTGTCAGGTTAGTAATCCTAATGGTTTTGGGTCTTGCAGTTTGTATAGAAAGTGGTTCAAGCTAATTCTCTGATTTATTTAGTTAAGTACTTAATTAATTTTTGTCTAATTTTCAAAGGACTCGGTCCTTAGTGATTCCTGCTTAAGGTGATACTCGGGTCTTTGTATGAATTTTTTCGAGACGTTACAAGGGCGTGCCACATGGCGTGGGAATTGTAGCGCCTGCGCAATCACTAATGTACAAGTCTTGGGGTGTTGCAGTACTAAAATAGGGTCGTGATCAAAACTCGTCAATCTAGTTTGCCAGGAATCACTTTCATAGATGACTACTCTCGTTATGGATACTTATACCTTATTAACAACAAATCAGATGCCCTATATACATTTAAGATATATAAGGTTGAAGTCGAGAATCAACTCGATAGAAAGATTAAAGTTATCAGATCCGAACATGGTGGCGAGTACTACAGAAGGTATGATGAATCTGAGCGTAATCCAGGGCCATTCGCTAGATACCTATAAGAATATGGCATCATCGCCCAGTATACCATGCCCGGTACTTCAGAGTCGAATGGTATAGCAGAAAGGTGTAATCACACCCTAAAGGACATGGTGTAGTCTATGATTAGTAATTCAATGTTGTCAAAACCTTTGTGGGGTGATGCGTTGAAAACAACTATGCATATCCTTAATAGAGTCCCTAGTAAGGTTGTAATGAAAACTCCATATGAATTGTGGGCAGGGCGAAAGCCTAGTTTACGATACTTTCATGTATGGGGTTGTATTGTAGAAGCCAAATCGTATAACCCACATGAAAGAAAGCTTGATCCTAGAATGGTTAGTTGCTTCTTTATTGGATACCCAGAAAGATCTAATGGATTCAGATTCTATTGTGCATCCTATTTCATGAGAGTCATTGAGACTGTGAATGCTAGGTTTAATATTTAGCAATGTCTATAGGGACATCAATGTCTGTAGTTACCTAATCATGACAACATATAGGAGCTTAAGTGAAGATCTCAACTTTCCGTTGGCTCAATATTCACAACCCCAAGTGTAGGGTCGTGATGTAGTAATAAATAGGTGAGACCGAGGTTGAATCTACCGGGAATGGGGAACATGGTCTAAAACTAATCTAAGTCTAACTTGGTTAGTCTGGGTTTTTAATCCAGCAAGATAAAAGGAGTTTTGAATAATAAAGATAAAAGACTAAGGATCCAAGAATCCACCTATAGTAATGTTAACATTAATTTACTTGATTCAATGATAACTCAATTGGAATCAGAGTCTTATCCTATCCAATCGAATGATTGATTGGTTAAAATAGAATCTGAACTTTCCATTAATTTGGTTCCCAAATATCCATTTAATTACAATGATGATAGGGAATTTAATCATCCAACCATGCCCAGGAGACAATGGGGAACAATGACTTTTACACATCACACAATTCTAAAGTCAATAAAATCATATCAAAAGCCTTCACAGCATCTACTATAATTTTAGTCATAATAAATCATAGAAAACTAGAAATATATGTTAATTCAAACCAAAAGTTAATGGAAGTCCAACATATACTTGAATCAAAGCAAATTAAACATCGAAATAAACTATAGGTTTCATCCATTAGCATTAGCTAAGAGATTAATCTAAGAAGACTAACATCCTAGAAGAAAAATAAAAAAATCAACTAGAACCCGTGAAGAAATTAAAGTAGAAGAACGTTGTTGACGCTCCACCTAAGCCTTCTCTCTCTTTCCAAACTCTAGAAGATGCTTTGGAGCATCCTAGGAACTCCTATTTATAGTTGGGGAACTCCAACTTTTGCACCGAGTTGAAAAATTCCGGAAACTACCTCAAATTTATGCACTCCACATAAAATCTACGTAACCTTCGGCTAGCTGAACCAAAACACGAGCTAGCCGAATTTATCCTTCCACTGGCTGAATTCCCGATCTTCTAAAAGAAAATGTTCTTGGAATTTCACCCGAACTTTCTTGCGCTGGCTGAATTTCAAGCTTGGGCTAGCTGAATCAAAACTCGGGCTAGCCGAATTTTCATTCCAAATCTTCGATTCTTTTCACTTCTCACTTGATTTCATTGGATCTTTGGTGTGTGAATTCTTCATTAATGACTTTTAAATCTCTAATTCTTCATTATCTTCTTTTAAGCTCTAAATTCATCCTTTTAAGCGCATATTCATCATAAGCTTTCGAATCACCCATCATAAGCTTCCAAATCACCTGGCTTGACAAAAACGTATATAATTAAATCATATTATCAATTAAATGCCAGGAAGACTAATGTAATTAAAGGGTTAAATATCAATATTTGAGTGTCAACACACCCCCAACCAACATTTTTCTAGTCCCAAGCAAAACATGTGAAAGATATTTCGAAAACCAATGTATAATTTTCATAAGCTCAAGCGATTCTAAAAATAATCCAGATTATAATAATCTAAAATACATTAATGTTGAGTACGACTTTATCTTAAACTCTAATACTTAGTAAATGTCTTAATCAAGCTCAAAGCATTAATCCTATAATTAGAAAAATTATAAATATTGAGTTCCATGAGTGTATAGTGAAGTCTGGACTTATCACAACCAAAGGTTCAGTTCTTTATTTGCATGATAACATTGATAATGAAAAGAGTTCAAGATAATCAAAACCTAAACTAAAACTTGCCTTATAGTTCAATGTTCTATTCTACTAGCTTTTGATTTTTCTATCGACGGCTTTCACATTATTTTCACTCCTTTTCTTCTTTTCAACAGTCCTTAATGAACTTTGATAAGTAGCCCTTTTTTACGACAACTATATTTTTGCTGGGTATTATCTTTTTCTCACTTTTTTTTTTCTTTTTTCATTGAACATGATGGACAAATTCCCCAGGTTTTAGTTCATATCATTCTTAATAATCATTGAGTTAACAATTTAATATCAAACAAAAACTTTAATGTGTAAGCTAGATGTGATATGTGAAATCATGAATCAATCAATGTTTAAAACTTCTAATTAAGAATTAATAACTCAACTTAATTTTGAAATTTATCAAATAACTAAAATATAAGAGACATAAATCATCAATATTAAGTATCTTATAATTCTAATATATAGAATAATTTCACAATCACTTAAATTCATAGAAATTTCAAGACTTTTGAAGAATTTTAGCTCAAAAATTTAACAATTTTGCTCAAATTCGAAAAAATTTCAAAAGGAAACTTACCCCCCAACCTAAAATTTACATTATCCTCAATGTATAAACATATGCAATAAGAGAAAAATTGAGAGTAATGAAAATAAAAGGGAGTAGATGAAGAGTACCTATGAAGTGAATACGATCTTCTAATAAAATGTGGTTCTAGTGACTAAACTAAACCGCGAAAAGCAAACTAATCCTAAGAAAGTAAATAAATTCTAATCCTAAACTAGAAAAGCAGGGAAAAACTACCCAATCATGCAACAAGGTTCCTCCTCCGGCTAGTATCTTGATCAATTTCTTAGTAGGTTTCTCAATAAGATCATCCAAAAGCCATTTTTGTTGTAGGCTTGGATGCTTTGGAGCATGAATGTCCAGAGAAATTTATGAACCTCAACAAAAAAAATTATTTTAATCCCTTGAGGTATAGAAAAGTTTTCAATATTGGTACACCATGGTGAATCAGAGACCACAATTAGGTGAGATTCAGAAAAATTCTCATTAAGCAATGTAGTCTCAGCACATTTCGAAGTTTCAGACTTCAGTTCAAATTTTAGTTCCTCCTCTTTTAATGGTAAACATTCGGGATCTATGGAAGGAGGTGCTTCAGAAAATAATTCCCTCAGTCAGTATCAACTACCAATGTATTTTCTCGCAGGGCATTCATTATGTCTTTAATCATATAGTCATTAGAACTCTCAAAGTGTGCCAAGCAAACTTCTAAAGAGTCGAGAGATTCAATTGAGAGTGACTCATTTTCCAAATTGAGGTTTGTGATGATATGCCCAAGGACTCCTTCATCTTCTTTGAGGATATAGGGAAGCATACTCTCTTGCTCTTCCTCTCGATGAGAGTAAATCATTACCAAATATATTTCACCTTGCCCTGCATAGACAGATTGATGATTAGTAGGCGAAAATTTAATGTGAGGAATCGGTTCCTTGATACTAATCAGTAGAGGCTTTGTATCTTCAAGGGGTGACTGCTCAAATGGTGGCCTCCACTGGGTAGTTTCAAACACTGGAGTTATATTAAGCAAGTCCTTCATCTCCCTAATCATATCATAATTTAAATTAGGGGAGTGGGCCGAGCACACTTCAAAAGAGTCGTGAGGTTCACTTGAAAGGGGTTCATCCTCCACATTGGAATCAAGCGTGTCATGTAGGTGGAGTGAGTCAACATCATTATGTTTGAAAAATACCCATGTCTCTTGATCATTAACTTGGACAGTCATCGAGATTGACACTTTGGGAAATTGAACTGTAAACTCGTTAACACAATCTAACTCATCATTCTCAAATTCAATATACTCCACAAGCAAGTTGGAATCACTCTTCTCACGTTGTGTTTCTAGATTGAATTGAGGCTGGGATAAACTAGCCTCTTCCTCCTCATTGAGGTGCAACTGAATTCTTTGAATTGAAGATTCGAGCAATTCACATGATGTTTTACTTTCTATGAATGAGTGCACGATGTGTTTGTTAATTTGCTCTTGATCATCTATGAATTTCTAAATTGACTTCTCTTAAATTTTTTTTAATTGGATCTTAAAGATAGGGGATCCAAGAGGATAGTCATTAGAATTGATTGTTGGTTCATCTCTCGAATGTTTATGTTTCCACTAATCATAGTCATACGGATCATATGTGGGAGGGGTTTGATGGTTATTGGTACGTATTGTCACTCATAATGTTTTTTTCTTAACTGATGGATGATAATTGTTCTCCCTCATATGATCATGTATTGATTTCTTAACAGGTGGAGTATCATGTCTTGGTCGGTTCTCAATCATAGTTTCAGTAAATTTTTTAGATAGGTTTTTTCCTAACATAATTATTTGACAGCCCTTCACAGTATCTCTCATCTTCAAGAAGTAGATTAGAGTATTTACGTGTCTACTCTTGCATGAATATGGTGAAACTCTAATTCTGAATCTAATCCTAAAATAAATTTATATATAAAAAATTTCTACAGCAATATGGAAAGTAAGTAGAGGGAAGAAGTTACCAAAAGAGAAGAACTAGAATTGAAGATCCTACAAAATCAAAACAATCAAACTATGTTACTAATGTTAGAAGAAAAAAGAAAAGAGAAAAATTAAGTTGAATCCTAAAAATAAAATTTTAAAAACTGAAAAATCCTAAAAACCCTAGAGTAGAAAATTTTGAAAAATAAGAAAAATCTAACCTGAAACAAAAATCAAACCTAGAAAAACATAAACCTAATCGTGTTCAATGCCACTCCCCGGCAACAACGTCAAAAACTTATTCACAACCCCAAGTGTAGGGTTGCGAAGTAGTAATAACTCAGTAAGACCGAGGCTAAATCCACAGGAAATAGGGGAACACAGTCTAAAACTAATCTAAGTCTAACTTAGTTTGTCTAGGTTTTTAATCTAGCAAGATAAAAAGAGTTTTGAATAATAAAGATAAAAGACTAAGGATCCAAGAATCCACCTATAGCAATCTCAACATTAATCTAATTAATTCAATTGGAATCGGAGTCCTATCCTATTTAATCAGATGATGGAGCGGTTAAAACGGAATTTGAACTTTCCATTAATTTGGTTCCCAAATATCCATCTAATTGCAATGATGGTAGGGAATTCAATCATCTAACCATTCCCAAGAGATAATGGTGAACAACAACTTCTACACATCACACAATTCTAAAGTCAATAAGATTATATCGAAAGCCTTCACAGCATCTACTATAATTTCAATCACAATAAATCATAGAAAACTAGAAATATATCTTAATTCAAACCAAAACTTAATGGAAGTCCAACATATACTTGAATCAAAGCAAACTAAATATCAAAATAAACTATAGGTTTTATCCCTTAGCCTTAGTTAAAAGATTAGCCTAAGAAGACTAACATCTTAGAAGAAAAACAAAATGATCAACTAGAACCCGTGAAGAAATTGAAGTAGAAAAACATTATCAGCACTCCACCTAGGCCTTCTCTCCCTTTCCAAACCCTAGAAGATTCTTTGAAGCATCCTAGGAACTCCTATTTATAGTTGGGGAACTCCAACTTTCGCACCGAGTTGAAAAATTCTGAAAACCACCTCAAATTTATGCACTCCACGTAACCTTCGGCTAGCCGAACCAAAACTCGGGCTAGCTGAATTTGTCCTTCGGCTGGCCGACTTTTCGATCTTCCAAAAGAAAATGTTATTGGAATTTCACCTAAACTTTCTCGGACTAGCCGAATTTCAAGCTTTGGCCAGCCGAACTAAAACTCGGGCTAGCCGAATTTTCACTTCAAATCTTTGATTCTTTTCACTCCTTGCTTGATTTCGTTGGATCTTTAGCATGTGAATTCTTTATTAATGACTTCTAAATCTCTAATTTTTCGTTATCTTCTTTTGAGCTCTAAATTCATCCTTTTAAGTGCATATTTATCATAAGCTTCCGAATCACCTCGCATGACAAACACGTATATAATTAAATCAAATTATCAATTAAATGCTAGGAAAACTAATGTAATTGAAGGGTTAAATATGCAATATTTAAGTCTCAACACTCAATGGTATATGCATGATTTTCTTAATGTATGTGTGAAAGGACAAGCTATATATGTCCTAGAGGGGGGGTGAATAGGACAATACAAAATATTTCGATATAATACAGAATAATAAAACAAATACTCTCAATTATTTAAAGTATTGAAATCTTGATTCCCATTTAAAGTATTGAAATCTTGATTCCCACCTAAATGATTTAGGCATGACATCCTTATTTCACCACATCTTTGAGATCAAAATATCAAACTTTTTAAGAGACAATCAACATAAGGAAAGTAATAAAGAAATAATCAATCACCACAAATGCACAAGGAGTTATAGTGGTTCTGTGCTTAACTCCACACCTACTCCACTCTTAAAATTACTACCCACATAATTTTGGCTTTCACTATTTCAAGGTTTTCACTGGTTCATATTAACAACCTTATACAGTTCTTGTGATTTTCACAAGCTATCATAACAAAACCCACTTTGTGATTTTCACAGGCTTACCACAAAACAACCCGCTGAGATTTTTGGGCTATCTCAGAAAAATCCAAAAGTAATAAAAGTAAATACAGTACTTATCTTCAGAAGCTGAGTCGAAGAGGTAACTGTAGCTTATTGCAATGATCTTCTTTCTTGGGATATTTGATGAAGCCGTATATGTGTTCAACCTAAAACTAGTATAGGGATTTAATGTATTTTCAAAGTTATAAACAAAAACTCTAATGCTGCAAATTTAATTCTCTAATTTTTTAAGTAGAGTATGAATTACTCTATTAAAAATTATTAAAATTAACTTGAGAAAGAGAATATAATAAGTTAAAATAAATATCAGAATTACCGCACAAATAGCTAAGAAGGCCCTGATTTTCTCTCTATGCTTGAGGATATTGCGCACAATTTTTCATTGTTGAAATGAGTGAGAGAAGGCCTCTATATATACCCGAAGGATTTGGAAATTCGGCTGGCCTGATTTTTGGTTTGGTTGTTCGAATTCCAACGATTGCGTTCCAAAGACACTCAAATTTCACGGGATAAGATCTTTCAAAAATTTGGCTGGCCCAAACCAAAATTCAGCTAGCTGAACAAACATAAGGTTCGGCTGGTCGAATTTCCCTGAGATCCGAAATGTTGCCCTTGCTAGAAACTTGACAGAACACACTCGGGCTGGCCAATCGGATAGGGAACTTTGCACGAAAAAAATCATATATTGTTGTATACTTACCTGAATTGTATTGGGTTGGCTGAAGATAGTTAGGCTGGCCGAACTAGAGGTCGGGCTATCCTAACTTTAGTGTATTTTACTTAGAACTATATATTATCATGTCACCATGTGAAATACACCTAACCTAGGGTCATTCTAAAGTTATACTACTTGATGGTTGACACATATAGAGTGCTTTAAAATTTTGAATCATACATAACCTTTAAAGCTTAAGATGTTGAGTCTTCCTTAAGATGTTGATCCGAACTTTACGTAATCTTCATGAATTGCCGAAGAACATCTTCATGAGTACTTGTGATCTATTCGGGACTATGAAATTTAATATTCCTAACTGTGCTTTATGTATAAGCACTTACAATCTCCCCCGTTGTCAATTTCATGACAAAATACTATCATACACAATTCATCATACAATATTACAACATAACATAGACTCATCATACCAAAATGAGCTCTGATTCAAAAGAACATTTATACACCACCTGTAGTACCATATCTTGAAGTTCTAAGTTGGTGCTCCCCTTTAGAACAAGCATAAGTAACTCCCCTTGAGCACTTAGTCAAAAATAAATACATGTATCCAATCCAATGCAAACAAATATAATCCCTTATCATATCATGCATCATAAAACATATCCATTTCTCCATATATAGCATATCTTGCATTAATATATCCTATCCAATTTCTCCCCTTTTTTGTCAAAAGTTGACAAAGGAAGAAATAAATAAAAAATATGCATAATAGAAAGTATGAATATCAAAGATAATGTCATAGAGATTAATGATATAAAATCATTCAAGTGCATAAAGACAATTATCCGAATATCCTAAGGTGAAATTAAGTAAGTGTGCAGGTAATCCAAAGAGTAATATAAAGTTATTACAAACCATAAATGTAATATCATTCGAATTCAAAAGAGAATGATGCAAGCATCTCAAAATCATTAATCTTCAAACTCTTGTTAAAGCGATAAAAGTACTTTTAACGTACTTCATATGTTGTTTTTGAGATTGAAGTAGTAAGTCCTAGGATACTTATAAAGCTTTCACCTTCTTCTCTAAACTATCCAACCTATTAGAAAATTGAGAAGGATGGAAATCAGAATCATTTGTATCTCTCGATTCTTTTAAATCAGCAAAAATATCATCCATGTTGATGTCACCTTCACGAGCTTCTTCCTGATCACCTTGTTGCTTAGGATGCGGACTTAACCTCATCATATTTAGATTTGCATTTCCAAAAGGGAGTTCAGATTTCGGTGTTTTGATCGTGGGAATTTGAACATTAAAGCGCAAAGTAAGGGAAGTCGTAAGAAATGTAAAAGGAATGGAGCCATGACGTGGATGGAAGCAATATTGAATAATCAGGAAAGAAATCAAAGATGGAAGACAAATACGTATACCAGAACAACAACATGCATAACTCGCATCATGAAGGGAGTAAGATCGGTCTTATTCTCTGCCTTGGGATATACTTTTAACCTGAAGATGCAGTGAAGGACGCCGTATTTTGGAAGTAAATTATAATTGAGGAGAGAGTTACTAAACTTTCATTCGGCATTAAATCCACATAACACCCAGGTAAGAGAGGTTCTTTCTAAATTGTTCATATCTTCAGAAAGCGTAGCAATTGGTACACCATCATCCGCCATTTCAATGTCCATTATGAACAATATAATGGAGGGTGTTACTGTGATAGTTTCTTCTAAAAATTGAATATTAAAAGATAATTTATCTGAAGAAAATTTATTAATAGATGCATACATCCCTTGTGCAATGGACCAGTAAGCCGCTCCACCCCATTTTAAAATTTTCTCCCATCCTACCTTGGAGAAAAGTTCAAGGAGACCATATTGAGCGATGTGATCAAGGTTAACCGATCGCTCAATGATTATGCTCCGAGAGTGTTGAGGGTCAAATATTGCATATTTGACCATAATTATTACTTGATTTTATGAACATGATACTATTTAACGGCCTATTTTAATCGTGCTTGTGTTGTAAGGTGAATTTAGGAGCCTGGACTGAAAAGGGGTACTAAAAGCATGGATTTAACACTTAGAAATCACCAAGACAAGGGACGGACCCCAGGGGACCAAGATCGAAGAATTTACATGCCAAAGATCTAAGAAAATCAAGTCATTCACGTTAAAGAGGCCTGAAAATCGTCCAGAATGTAAGATCACAGGGTTCCCACCATCCGTTTGGCTCGAAACTTTGTATCTGGCCTGAGGACTATAAATTAACTGTACACATCAAATTTCAGCCATTGGATCCTTATGGAAGTGGCCCAACGGATAGATCATCCCATAAATCATCAATCTGGGGCTCACCTGATATCTGGATATGCTTCAATTTCGGTTTCAACCCCTTAAATGAGATGACAAAGTGGATGGACGAAGTGAATTTCACATGTACATCTCTATGGACCCCACATACATGGTACACGTGCACCACGGTGGGACCACGCGCACCGCACCGGACCGTTCAGTCTGGTCAAACACGTAAGCCCGTCTCCTTCCAACTCTCTCTGCGTAAAAACAAAGCGGCCGGACACTCAGTGGGCCCAACCATCTCCCATATGGACAATCTGGACCATCCATTCACTTCAGAGGGGGGGCACGACCCTCGCCATGGTGGCCTTTTGGCCCCATGCGCACGTACACACGTGGATCGCCAGAAAATGCAGGATGGACGGTGAGTTAATTTGATACAGTGGACCGCACCAAAACTTGACCAAAACCACTCCTTTTCGACCGAAATTTCACCAGGAATGCAATGAACGGGGTGGATTTCACTAAAAACATCACTGTAGGGCCCATCGAACACATCAGAGCAAGAATTTTTGCAGGAAATGCACGTCCGGTTTTTCTAGACATTATGGGGAGTTGTGGGCTACTGTTTGTGGTCAGATGGGTGATCTGAACTATCCAAAAGATCAGGCATGGGGGTCTTTACCCCAGCCATGGAGACAAAAAGAGATTCTTGGACATCTTTTCTCTGAAACAAACTTCCAAATGCAAGTGAGTTGCGTTTACACACTGCGAAAGCTTTACGCACGCCTTTTGTGCGTGAAACACAGCCATTCCTACTCTATAAAATGAGAGGGAGGATGTGGATAAAGGCCATATTTGGGGACGTGGGAGCAAAGAAGAGAGATCATGGAGCGTGGGCTGGCCATCTCAAGAATTTTTCTTTCTTCCCTTTTAGATTATTTCTGTTTTGATGCTTTTTAAGATTTTTAGCCTCACCATGTCTATGATGGGCTAAAACTCCTAGCTAGGGCTAAGAGGTGAAGCTTGTAGCGTGATGTGAGACTTTTTTATTCCTTTTAATTCATGTTAAACTGACCTGATTTTGATTCTAATTTGATTATAAGGAATGCCTTTAGTTTTTAATGGTTTGTTGTAACTTAAATTACAATGGATCCGCGATAGCTTTGAGCATGTCTTTTTCATTACTGTGATTATGAAGTAAGGAAACCTTGTTGTTCACCATCATCTCATGGGCATGGTTGGATGATGGAACCCTTCCTAACATTTTTAACTCTTTCAGATTGTTTGTGGATTGGTTAAATTCAGTTGTTTGCTTTGTCTCATGGGCATGGTTTTGTGATGGAATCAATTCTAATCCTCATACCTCTCGTCTCTTGAAAACTAGATTAAAGGAAGTTTAGATTTGATTTTTAAGGTTATATCAAGCATAAATCTCCCTGATTTCTACAAGTGGATCCTTGGCACCCTAGTTTTCCACCTTTGAATTTTACAAGTTTTAGTTGAATATTTCACCATTATTCTGTTAAAATTTCCTGATTTAAATTACATCTTTACTTAGTTCTAGTTCAAGTTACTTTCAGATTACGTACAAGGTTCAATCCCTGTGGATTCGACCTCGGTCTTACTGAGATTATTACTACATCACAACCCTATACTTGGGGTATGAACAAGTTTTTTGCATCGTTACCGGGGATTGACGGTTACATTTTTCTGAGATTAACTAGTTTTAGAATTACGTTAAGATTAGAGTTTTTCTACATTTAGGTTTTTCTATTTGATTTCTAGAAACTAACCTAACTTTTCTGTTTTGTAAGATCTTGACATAGATGTTCTAAATTGGTAGAGTCTTTCCAATTTTCTAGTTTTCTGTCTTCTATTATTAGATTAGGTTTCATTTTCTATTTTTAGAACTTTCTAATTTTAGGATTTCTTTTAAACTAACTTACTTTCTAATTTAGGTTTAGAACTTTCTTAATTTTTTTTTGGAAATTTTCTATTTTCTTTTAGGAAATTTTCCCTTTTTAGAAATTAGTTTACTTTCTATTTTAGAATCTCTTTCTAATTTTAGACTTTCTATTTTTAGATATTGACTTGTTTTGTTTGTTTTGTAGGTTTTTAACTTAGGAACTTCAAATTTCTTAACTTCTTTCCAACTCTTTTTTCTTTATTTCTAAGATTTCTATTTATTTTCTTATTTTTTAGGTTTAGGTTTAGAATCTGAAATGAGGATTGCAAGTGTTTCATGCCTAAGTGGGTTCGTGATGACACTCGACGTCTCTTGATTGAAGGAGGATTGGTTGAGGGGTGGACTATCTATCGCAGGACTAAACACCGCTCGAGATCCCCTGAAACAATTGTGGTTATGGCCGGAAATCAACCTGAAGCACTACCTCCACCTAGGGTTAGGGAAGTCCAGGATGAGAATGAGGTGCATCAAGCACCCCCACCTCGTACTTTACGAGATTATTTACAACCGGCGGGGGTGAGCACGCCCTCATGCATGGTTTTTCCTGACAATACGAGACACATGAATATCAAGCTAGGGGTGATCCAACTCCTTCCTAAATTTCATGGGCTTGAGTCAGAAAATTCATATTTACACCTGAAAGAGTTTGATGAGATCATTGCCACTTTATATTTTCCAAACGTGTCTAAGGACACAGTCAGGCTGAAACTCTTTCCCTTTTCTTTGAAAGAGAAAGCTAAGACGTAGTTGCATTCAGTACGTCCTAGATCTATTGGCACATGGAATGATATGCAAAGCGTCATGAAATGAACACCCTTAAAAAATCAATCATGAACTTCGCCTAAAAGGAAGATGAAACATTCTTCCAATGTTGGGAAATGTTCAAGGATCTTATCAGTCATGCCCACAACACGGTTTTGAAACGTGGAGCATTACACTTTTTTTCTATGATGGACTGACATCTTCCATGCGCCAACTGGTTGAGACGATTTGCAATGGGGAATTCATGAATAAAAATGTCGATGTTGTGTGAGGCTACTTGGATAGACTTGCTCAAAATGCACAATCATGGGACACACACCCAAAATCAAGCACCATGTCTAGGCCGACTCAATCTAAGGAGAAGGGTGAAATGTATCTCCTAAAAGAGGACGGTGATATCAATTCTAAAGTGACTAATCTCATAAGGAAATTTGAGACCATGGAATTAAAGAAGGATAAGGTTAATGAAACTGATTGCGGTATCTGTGATTGCAACATTCACACAACTGAAAATTGTACAAAAATACCTGCCTTTCAAGGGGGTGTTGATTGAGCAATCTAATGCCGTGAACAATTATCAAAGACCTTTCAATAGACCTACCTCTAATATATACAATCCTGGTTGGAGAAATCATCCAAATTTCAATTGGAGGAATGGACAAACTGCTACCCCTCAAGGTTTCTTCAATCAAAATCCAAATAAAGGGAAACCTCAAGAAGAACCAGTTCAAAATTCCACATAAGAGCTTACTCAGGCAGTACGTGAACTTACAAACTTTATGTAAAAGATGGATTCAGGTATGACGGTTATAAAAAAGGAGATGCTTCTGGCACAACCTCTCCCTAATCCTAAACCACAATATGAGATAAGTGATCCAAGCTCATCAAATCAAATGGAGCAAGCTAAATCTATCACCACTCTTAGGAGTGGGAAGATTATTGACAAAACTATTCTGGTTGGGGCTGAAAAGCCTAAGGACCTAGAAGTGGACAAAAAATGATAGATCTAACCATGCTCCACAAGAATTAGAACCGGAACCTCAAGTGAAGTCGGTTGTTCCATTTCCCCAACGGTTGGTTATACCAAAAGCTCTCTTTAACTCTCAGGATATTCTAGAGATGTTGAAACAAGTGAAGGCCAATATTCCTCTACTTGATGTCGTAAAACAAATACCTTCATATGCAAAATTCCTTAAAGGCTTGTGCATGACCAAAAGATGGCAAAATATTCAAAAGAAAATCTTCTTGACCGAGAAAGTGAGTGTCATCCTAAAGTAAGATATACCACAGAAATTCAAAGATCCCGGTAGCCTAACCATATCATGTGTAATCGGAAACTATCGAATTAAGCACGCACTTCTTGACTTAGGAGCGAGCGTCAATCTGATTCCCTACTCGATGTATAAGTAGTTAGAATTGGGTGAATTAAAACCCACCTTGACCACATTACAACTTGTTGATCGTTTTGTTCATGTACCGAGAGGGATAATTGAGGATGTGTTCATCCAAGTTGACAGATTCTACTACCCTATAGATTTTATCGTCCTAGATACCGAACCCATCAGTAACATGAGCACTTAGATTCCCATCATTCTTAGTCGCTCATTCTTTGCCACTTCAAACGCAATTATCAATTGCAAGAATAGTGTCATGAGTATGTCTTTTGGGAATATATATTGGAATCAAACATATTTTTTAGTACAGGCAGACAGTTAGAGGATGATGACAATTTTCACAACATTAACATGATTAACTCTTTCGTGGAAGAGAGGACACCTCTGACTTTATCCTCTGATCCTCTAGAGACGTGTCTGGCCCACTCCCATGATTTTGATGATGACATGATTAAGGAGATGTGTGTCATGCTTGATATTGCGCTGGTACTTGAAGTTAACTGGTGGAGGCCATAATTTGAAGAATTGCCCCAAACCGAAGAAGTGTCTCTGCCGTCTAACCTCAAGGCACCAAAGCTTAACCTAAAACCTTTGCCCTCTGATTTGAAATATGTCTATCTAGGTCAAGATGAGACATACCCGGTGGTGATTTCTGCCCACCTAGAGAAAGAACAGGAGAGTATGCTCATATATACTCTCAGTGAGCATAAGGGAGCCATTGGATGGATGATTGCGGACCTCAAGGGAATTGACCCTTCGATTTGTACTCACCGCATTTATCTCGAGGATAATGCTAAGACCTATTGGCAACCACAACGTAGACTAAATCCAAACATGAAAGAAGTGGTTAAGGCTGAGATTCTTAAACTATTTGATGTGGGTATCATTTACCCTATATCTGATAGTCAATGTGTGAGTCCAACTCAGGTGGTTCCTAAGAATTCTGAAATCACCATCGTAGCCAATGCCAATAATGAACTCGTGCCAATTAGAGTCATTATTAGTTGGAGAATGTGCATTAACTACAAGAAGTTGAATACCGTCACGAGGAAGGGCCACTTTCCTTTGCCCTTCATTGATCAGATCTTGGAAAGACTAGCTGGTCATTCCTATTACTATTTTCTTGACGAGTATTCAGGCTACAATCAGATAAAGATAGTGTCGCGCCCCAGACTCATAAATTGGGCTCACAAAATTTTCAATCACCGAATCTGGCGGTGACAACCTCCCCAGTACCCCATTCTCGGCTCCTAGCACCCATTCACCAGGTTCCGATCCTGGGATCCTACAAGGAGGATTTCTAAAACACAAGTCTGATTCATAATGAGTATACCCAAGATCATAACATCGTAACCACAAATAAATAACCACAAGAACAACATTACAAAATCCACTAAGAATTTAAACTTTTCAAAATTACAAGGCTCAAGGGGAGCATTACAAAGACTATACAAAAATAACTCCAAAAGGGGCCACGGCAAGCTCCACACTCCTACTCAGTTATTGATGCTGCCTAGAATCACCTGCACGCATTAATCATGCATAAGCTTATAGAAAGCTTAGAGGGCGGTGTAAGTGTGTGCAGGACAGGTGTCATGAATGCAATATCAGAGTATATGGAAAAATGCAGTAAGACCATGATTACCACTAGCCGTCACAAGGCTAAGCAATGTAAGACAGGAATACCATCTGCCAATCAAAGGTTATGCAATGCGGGGCTATACAGCCAAGTGTCATATGCAATATATAATGCGATCATGCTCATCCTCATAGCAAGTCCACATATCAGTACAGTTCCTCTCTGGGAAATCACCGGAGTCAAATGCACTACATGTTGACTCCCGCCTCCCTAGCCACGCAGCCCAGCGAGCGTAAGAGACCTCACTACCCACCTGTGGACAATCAACAACAACAAGGCACGATGGAAGCGGATCCATTTATAGTTGGTCAAACTCAGCCTAGCTTAAATGCCCCCTCACTTGGGCGGATAAGGCCACACCCCTTTCCAACCGACCACGATACAGTGGGAGACGCGACCTAATGGTAAAGGAACCAGCGCTCATGTTTTCCACTCGGTCTTGATGTTGGAGCATCTCCTGGTACCATGAAAGTTTTGAGACTTTCACCCAAGAATATCCTACGTGCCCACAGTGCTCAAACTAATATTTTCGGTGTCCAAATCTGGCCATCACGATATACCTGTGGAGGCTACGGCCCTGATGAAGCTAGGGCGAATATCAATCGTGCTATGCAATGCTAGATGCATGAATCACACAAATCAACCATGCATCAGTTCTGCGCATACAGTGCGCTCAAGAGGGGCAACTCCATCACTCAGGGAGTCCCATAATAGCCTGCCCAATGGCATAAACCATGACCAATCACATCTCAATCAAGCACACATATGATGCACCTGGGAATTGGTCATAAAGATAATTAAGTATGCCATGCATTGATGTTGTACTCTTCTCATAACACATTAGGGTCTAGGTACTTAGACAATACATGGAATGGAAGGAGCACAACTACTAATTGCGGCCTAATAGTTTGGGGTAGCCCACTAGGACTAAATAAACAATACCATGGACCTAAATGATAAGAATGAGCCTAACAAGGGTCTAAGGTGGACATTCAACCACCAATGGATGAGAATGAGCCTAATAAATGGGCCCAGAGGGGTCCACAATGGGGACATTTAACCACCATTGTCCCCTAAAAGGCAGCCCAACAAAGATTCCACCTAAAGCAAGGCCTAAGGCCTAAGTACTACCTTAAAAAATAAAATGGGCAGCAATACATATATATCATATCACATAATGGGCCCTAAGAAAATGGCCCAAAGCCCTTACACAACATTATGAGCCCAAAAAGGTAAACTATGGCCTAAGAACAATGGCCACCGAATTCATGCACTATGTTGAACCTAATGGGTAGCCCATAAGCCCAAATACATGGGTAAGGCATGCTCAATGCTTAACAAGTTGAGCCTTACCAATCAGCCCAAATCTGGTTAAGATAGAGGGGCAATAAGGATCAAATTATTCAGCCTATAAGGTCCATCATAAGGTGAAATCAGTCCTAGTACCAAAGAGTGGATGGCCAATATTATTTGGGCCTGCTGAATGTCCAAAAAAAAATCTGGCTTACTATGGCCCTCAAAATCAACCCAAAGTGGGCCTCACAAGGCACTAATTAAGCCCAAAAATTAGAGATTTATAAGTATGGTGTGTTCACATAACACCCTCAGCCTAGTGGGCCTTGCAATCCCAAAACAAACAACTATATGTAGCAAATTTTGGGCCCTTGCTAGAAATCCAGCCCACCTACTTCTTGGGCTTGTTGGAATCCAACAAAACAGATTTTCTGGTTAAAATACATAGTCCAAGGTAGCCCATACACGATACAATGGGCCTCACCAGATGTAGGGTGGATGTACAACACATAAGGCAAGGTGGGACTACTGTTGGACAAAAAGTCCAGCAACACCCATAAATTTCTAGCGTCCCAAGGGGTGGACAGCTGGCCCATAAGAGGTGCTCAAGGTGGGCCCCACTATGGATGTTCCACTAGGGGTGGTCCACGTCCAAGTGGGCCACACCAAAGGGAGGGACGGCTGGATGAAACACATCATCATGGTGGGCCCAAAAGCTGGGGACGACTAGCCCTTACTAGACATCCAGTAAGGCTGCTGGCCCAGCAGTATACACCCCCAATAATGGTGGCCCAGATGGCCTGGATGCACATGGAATGGGTCCCAGCAAGGTGGGCCACAAGAAGAGTGATTTAAGAAGCTATTAACACATGTTTAAGCAATTTACAAAAGTGGATAGCAAGGTTAAATAAAATTCTGCTGTAGAAAAATTATGGTTGTCCCCAACTTGGACACCCAATGGGGTGGGCCTAGGCCTACCAAATCAAAGCGGAAATGGGTGGATTGCATGCACCCATGTATGGACAACAAACGGGGTCCATCAGAGTGGCCCACTATCCCCAAAACTAAGCTGATACATGTGTATTTTTTGCATACAGGACTGCTGGATAGTCCAGAAAATTTGAACCGTCCAGCCTCTTGGGCCCACTCCATGGAGCTCAAATCAAGGATGGATGATGTGGGCTCCATCTTACATCAAGGTGAGGTCCACACCTTAGAAAATACCTAAAAAAATCTTTAAAAAAGGCATTGTAAACAGGTCTTGCAACAACATACAAAACCATACAACAATGGGCTTGAAATCTGAACAGTAACATGTTGTTGTCCATTTTCAACCCATTGTAAAATAAATGGAGGAATTAAAGCTTAGATTCAACAAAGTGGGGTTCACCTAGATGGGCCACATATACTCCAGACCCAAGCCCCTTACAAAATCATCCAAAAAATTAGGCCTTAGTGGCCATCCAACCCTTGCAAACAGGATGGGCCTGGACGTCCAGCAGGTGGGCCTGGATGTCCTAAAAATCTGGACGGTCTGGAATTTATGGACACATTAGGTGGGCCACATACATCAGGAACAAAATAGGGAAGGGGAGAGAGAGAGAGAGAGAGAGAGAGAGAGAGAGAGAGAGAGAGAGAATCACGGCCATAGGGAGGACTCCACCACTATGAGCCCTCCACAACAATCATAACCACATGTTCATGATCATGGGTCCCATGCAAGCATGGGCCCTTACAAAATTAGAAATTTGAGGTGGGGATATCTCCACCATGGATTTAGGGTCTAGATGACCCACAATCCTACAAACCAAAGGGAAATCTCATGATGGAGTCCATGGAGAATGGCCCCATCATGACAATCATGCATGCATAAAGTGGGTCATTGGCCACACTCATGGAGTATTGTAGGACCTCCACCATTGATTGGTGGGTCCTACACACTCCCAAACAAATGAAAAAGGTTCATGCAATAAGAAAGGAAAGAAACTAATCCTATGAATCACCCACCTCAAGACTTCTTCTTTCTCCATACTAGAGATCTATAGCACCATAGGAGAGGTTTTAATGGCTAAGATGGGATTTGGAGGGTTAGATTTGGAGGATTTTAGGGTGAAAGGGGCTGGAGAGAAAGCTCTCTCATCGACGTCCAAGGGGGCTTAGAGAAGAGAATGAGAGAAAAGAGAGAGAAGAGAGGGAGAAATGGTTGCTAGGAATGAAATGATTAGTTTTTGGGAGGATGGGAGCATGCTTGCAATCATGACAAGCAAGGCATGCTTTAGGCTTGGTAGGGATGACATCATGCTAGACTAGGGTGGCTACAGGCTAACTTGTAGCTTACATAGGGAATGAGGAATGCTAGGGTGGGCCCACATGGGAGAACATGCAACAAGGATAAGGTGGGTCCCACACATGATTAAGGGTCTAAAAATTGCCCAGCCTACATCTTTTGATCTACAACTTGGATTGACGCACGAGACTCGGCGCTGGAACAGCGGCGTCGATGCGGTCGCAACAGTATAGGTTTCGGGTCGATCCGGGTTGGGTTTACATTATGGGTCTTAAGGATGATCGCAAAAGAAATCTATAGGTCACGGGTCACGAAATTTGACCGATAAGATCGCGGGACCTAACAGAACAAAACAGACACTGAGGTTAAGGGTCTTACGGATAGCCCCTGAAGATCAGGAAAAGACTACGTTTACATGTCCCTATAGCACCTTTGCTTACCGAAGGATGCCATTCGGACTATGTAATGCCCCTGCCACCTTTCAACGATGTATGATGAGTATCTTTTCTGATATGGTGGGGCAATATCTGGAAGTCTTTATGGATGATTTCTCCATCTTCGGTCCATCTTTCAGTGAGTGCATAGAGAGTCTTAAATGTATGTTGAAAAGATGTGAAGAAAAGAATTTGGTACTTAATTGGGAGAAGTGCCATTTCATGGTTCGTAAGGGAATTGTCCTTGGACATATCATCTCGTCCAAAGGAATCGAGGTTGATAAGGCTAAAATCGATCTTATCTTTAACCTACCTCCACCTAAGAACATACGAGATGTGCGATCCTTTTTAGAACATGTTGGTTTTAACGGATGATTCATAAAGGACTTTAGTCTCATCTCTCATCCTTTATGTAATTTACTTCAAAAGGATGCACCATCGAGTGGATTGAGCCATGTCAGGAAGTTTTAAGTAAGCTTAAGAGCATGTTAACTACTGCACCTATCATACAACCAGTGTTCAAATTGTCGAAGAAATGTCGATATTATCGCCGATAATATCGGTGTCGCTAGTCTAGCGATACCGAAACCCCAATTTTTCGTTTCTCTCCCTATTATCGGCGAAAAATCAGAGATATTGTCGATAATTTTGGATTGTTGCCGAGAATATTGACCGTTGCCACCAACCACGTAGCCAACAACCTATTTTTTCGATAAATAGGTAAAAATAAGGGGAAAAAATCGCTTTGATTTCGCTATTTTTGTAAATACGTGAGAGTGATCGCGTACCTAGTTAATCGGAACTCACAGCTTGGAAGAACGCCTCTTGTTGATCTTCGAACATTGCAAAGCGCTAAGAAAAACCTCAAAATCCCCTTTCCCTTTTCGATTGGAAGCTTGAAATTTTGGTGAAAAATCAGCAATTTTGGGAATTTCCTCGCGATTTGGGAATGATATAGGGTTTCGAAACCCTCCCTCAAAAACCCCCTTTCTACGACAAGAATCCCTCGCGAACGACATTTCAGGGTTTTCTTCTTTTTTTTTCTTTTTTTTTTCTTTATTTTGGGGCTCGATATAAGGACACGGATTGGCTGGTGTACCTTACACCGGTTGTATACCTGTTGTATTGACGTCAACAAGTTCAGTGGGTCTGATCATGAGCTACGTGTTATATCCAGACCGTCAATCCATTTGGCGAGCTCGTCTTAAGGCTTTAGAAGAAAAATAAGACAGATCTAACTTTCAAGTGGACCACACTGCAAAAAGCAGTGGGAAATTGAACGTCTACCATTGAAACACTTTTTAGGGTCACAGAAGTTTTGGATCAATATGAAATTTGTTTTTCCTCTTCATTTAGGTCTTTGTGACCTTATGAACAGATTGGATGGAAAATAAACGTTATGGTGGTCCTTAGAAAGGTTTCAACGGTGTACATCAATCTTCCCATTGTTTTGTGTGGTGGGGTCCACTAAAGCTTTAGATTTGCCTCATTCTCTGGGCAATGCCTTAAAATAATATCTCCAAATGAATGGGCATTGTGGATACAACACATACATCATAGTGGGGTCCACAGAACTTGGTGACATGTAGCGAGTCTCGCTACTCAACCTGTCAGTATCTAATCCGCGTCCAGTTTTTACGCGAAAAGCAGATTGCGTACTGAGTTATACGCTCTTATTGTATTAAGTAAACTCTATTCGGCCCACCGTGAATTTATCTGGTCCATCCATGCCTTCCATCCATTTTCCATATTATTTTAGGGGTTGAGACCAAAATTTAAGCATACCCAAAGATCAAGTGGACCATACCATTGGAAATAGTTGGAATAATAACTTCCATCGTTGAAACATTTCTTGGGCCCACAGTGATGTTTATTTTTCATCCAACCTGTTCATAAGATCACACAGACATGGATGAAGGGAAAACACAAATACAAGCTTGATCCAAAACTTATGTGGCCCCCAAGAAATTTTCAACTGTAGATGTTCAATTCACAATGTTTCCCATTGTGTGTTCCACTTGAGGTTTGGATATAGTTCATTTTTGGGCTCAAGCCCAAAAATTATCTATTAAAATGGATGGGTAAAGTGGATAAAATACATAAATCATGGTGGACCCCACAGAGTTTACTCAGTACGCTTAACCTATTAAGTTACTCGGTACGCAATTCGTTTCCTTTTAGCGTGGTGTGCGCGTGCGAACATAAGTGGCATGTGGACATCGCCAAGTTCTGTGGACCCCACCATGATGTATGTGTTATATCCACATGGTCCATCCAATTAGCGAGATCATTTTAGGTAGTGAACCCAAAAATGAGGCAGCTCCAAAGCTAGGGTGGACCACACCGCCAAGGCAGTGAGGACAATGATTCCTACCGTTGAAACCTTCCTAGGCGCTATGGCCCACAGTGGTGTTTATTTGTCATCCAAGTTGTTCATAAGATCACACGGGGATGGATGAAGGTAAAATACAAAAATGACATGGATTTAAAACTTTTGTGGCCCCTAATGATTTTTCAATGGTAGGCAGGTTCAATTCACATTATTTGTTGTGGTGTGGTCCATTTGAGCATTGGATATGCTTCATCTTTGGGATCAAGCCTTAAAATTATCTTGTAAAATGGATGGATGGGGTGGATAAAATACATAAATCACAATGGGCCCCATACAGTTGACTCAATACGATAACCGTATTGATTAATAGGGTGCGCACGTGTCACTTGTTTATATCTGTGGATTGATGGGTAGATGTTATGTGGGGCCATCATAATGATAAATATTTTATCAATGTCGTCCATTTATTTTGATAGATAATTTTAAGGCATGAGTCCAAAATGAGACAGATCTGCATGACTGCATCTCAGGTGGACCACACTAAAGGAAATAGTGGTGATTAAATGCCCACCATTAAAAACTTCATAGGGCCATTGTAATGGTTTTTTTATGCCATCCAACCTCTTGACTAGGTTACATAGATCTTGATGATGTGAAAACATAGTTTAGATTATGTTAGAATTTGCCACATGTATCATTTTCAAATGCTAAGTATCCAGTGTCATACGCGGCCAAAGTATCAAATGCCACACTGATTGGATAATCTAATCCATCCTTGATTTGGCATCTTTGAGTTCATTTACTTTTACATGTCTTAATTACTATATGCCAGCTGCATTTGTATTACATGAACTCATTTTGGTTTCTATTTAAGTTATTTTTTACGACAACGTATGCTTTTTGGCCCCCATTAAATGGAAACTTCTAATTTAATGCATTCTTTTTACAATTTTTTCATTCTTGGACATGTAAATATGTGTATTTAGGCATGTCCTGAAGTTTCACTAAAAAATTCCACCATGTTCTCCGTGTTTCCCCCTTTTTCCTTGTATTTTCGATTATAGGCGATATTATCATCGATAACGATATTATATCTTTATCTCCGACCAGTGAAACTTATAGCGATATCGACAACTCGAACACTACATATAGCCACCCAACTAGAGTCTTCCTTTTGAACTTATGTGCGACACGTCTAACTATGCTCTTGGGGCACTGTTAGGCCAGAGAAAAGAAAAGAAGCCCTACATTATTCATTGTGCAAGTAAAACTCTAAATCCTACCCAAGTGAACTACTCGACTACGGAAAAGGAACTCTTAATCGTAGTGTTCGCTTTAGACAAATTTAGGTCCTACTTAATCGGATCCAAGATATCATTTACACAGATCATGCAGCGCTCAAGTATCTTCTTGATAAGAATGATGCTAAACCCCGCCTGATAAGATGGATCCTTCTACTCCAAGAATTCAATTTACAAATTAAAGATAAAAAGGGAGTAGAGAATGAGTGGATGACCATCTTTCTCACCTTAATCCCTCTGATTCCCTTGAGACGGCACATATCAATGACATGTTCCTTGACGAACAACTGTTCAGAGTCTCCCATTCACCTTAGTTCACTTATATTGCTAATTATCTTGCCACAGGTTTCATAATGACACATTAGATTGCGCAAGATAAGAAGAAATTTTTCATCGAGGTGCGCAACTTTTTTTACGATGATCTATATTTGTTTAAATATTGCCCGGACCAAATCTTAGGGAGATGTGTGCCAGATAATGAGAGCATCAGAGTGTCATCTTCTTCTGTCACTCACAGGACGTGGTGGTCACTTTTCTACTAAAAAGACCACAGCCAAGATTTTGCAGCGTGGCTTTTAATGGCCCACTATGTTCAGGGACACTCATGGGTTTTGCAAAGCTTGTGAGCGTTGTCAGAAATTGGAAGCATTGTCCCATCGAAATATGATGCCCTTGAACCCCATTCTTATCAGAGAAGCATTTAATTGCTAGGGCATTTATTTCATGGGACCATTCCCCCAATCCTTTAGAAATCTATATATTTTACTCGCCTTAGACTATATCACTAAATGGGTCAAAGCGATTCCGTAGCAGAACAATGACCATCGCATGGTCATTAAATTCCTAAAAGAAAACATCCTTTCCTGATTCGGAATGCTCGAGCCAGTATTAGTGATGGGGGCTCACATTTTTGTAATAGACCATTTGAGAGTTTAATAAAGAAATACGATATCTCTCATAAGGTGAGCACCCCATACCACTCACAGACAAGCGGGCAAGCTGAGATTTTCAATAGGGAAATCAAATATATTTTTGAAAAGACGGTTAACCCTAACCATAAGGATTGGTCAATTCGTTTGACTGATGCCTTATGGGCTTACCATACTACTTTTAAAACCCTTATTGGAATGTCTCCCTTTAGACTTGTCTATGAGAAGGCTTGCCACTTGCCTGTGGAGTTGGAACATAAAGCCTACTGGGCAATCAAAAATCTAAATTTTAATCTGCACAATGCGGGCTCATTGCGCAAACTTTAGTTGAATGAAATTGAAGAAATCCGGAACAATGCATACGAGAACTCAAGAATTTACAAGGACAGGATGAAAGTGTTTTATGATCAACACATTCTGTGAAAATCATTCACGCCAGGTCAGAAATTTCTTTTGTATAATTCTCGATTACATCTCTTTCCAGGTAAGCTTTGATCTCGTTGGACCGGCCCTTTCCCGTTATCAATGTTTATCCTCATGGGGCTGTCGAGATTCGGAATCCAGACAATGACCATGACTTTAAAGTAAATGGACATCGATTAAAGCCATTTGTCGAGAAATTTGATTCAGGTGACATGTCCATGCCTCTGAATGATCATGTTTACCAGGATTGATCTCCTAGTCTGATGAAGGCATAAATAGGTTTATTGCTTTCATAGGACTAAGGTAGTTTACTTTTTGTCATTCTAGGTTAGTCGGCTTTATGCTGTTATGTTCGTTTGCTTTCCCGTGTTTTAGGATAGTTTGCTTTCATTGGATTAACTCTTGTGTCGAGCCGCCTTCATGCTGAAATCTCTTTGGGAAAAAGCCGCTTAACTCTGTCATCAGGTACTATCTTTCCATCACTTCTCCTTTACTTTCGTTGTTTCTTATGCATTACATGCATATATCTTTTACATTGAGGACAATGTAGATTTTAGGTTGGGGATGGGAGATTAGATTACCTAATCAGTGTTTTCTCAGTCTTGACCAAAATTTGTGAAAATTTTTGAATTTTTTTTGGAAATTCTTGTGAATTCGAAGTGATTTTGAGGGCCATCTTGATTTTAGAAGTATGCGATACGCAATGCTGGTAATTGATGACTCTTCGATTCCACTATCTTTAGATTTCACAGTTAAGTTTGAATTGTTAATCCATGACTGAAAGTTTTAAACATTAATTTAGTCATGATTCCACATGTCACACCTGGCTTACACATTAAAGCTTCAGTATTGAATTGTTAACCTGGTAGTCACTAAACATGGAAGGAGCCAACCTGGGGAATTTTTCCATCATGTTTAAAGAAAAAATTAGTACCTAGCTAAAAAACAATTGTCTTTGGAAAGGGTTGGATGAATGGTCTTCACCATGGGTTTGCTCCCTATAGGTGAGGGTTCGATTCCCCTCCTTGGCTTTACCTTTAAAAGGTTGACATAGCGTGAAAGCCAACAATGAAAACATCAAAAGCTGAAAGAATGAAAAGTTGAACTATAAGGCAAGTTTTGGTTTAGGTTATGGTTATTCTAAATGCTCTCGTGATTATCTATGTTATCATGAAAATAAAGAATTGAGCCCTTGATTTTGATAAGTTTAGTTTTCACTATACACCCGTGGAACTCAATGTTTAGAATTCTTCTAATTGATGGATTAATACTTTAAACTTGACTATGAAGTTTACCATGCGCTTGAGTCCAGGAGAAAATAATGGCCAACATTGATGTATCTTGAAATTCTATGATCTAAATTGCTTTTCAAAAACCACTTGAGTTTATAAAAATTTATCTTGTAATTCTCAACTTATTTTTAACATACTTTGCTCGGGACTAGCAAAATGCTGGTTGGGGATTGTGTTGAAGGTCAAATATTGCATATTAGACCCCAGTTATTACTTGATTTTATGGACATGATACTGTTTAACGGCCTATTTTAATCGTACTTGTGTTGCAAGGTGAATTTAGGAGCCTGGACTGAAAAAGGGTATTAAAAGCAAGGATTTAACGCTCAGAAATCACCAAGGCAAGGTATGGACCCCAGGGGATCGAGATTGAAAATTTACACACCAAAGATCCAAGAAAATCAAGTGATTCACACTAAATAGGCCTGAAAGTCGTCAAGAATGCAAGATCACAGGGTTCCCACCATCCCTTCGACTCGAAACTTTATATCCAGCCTGAGGACCATAAATTAACCGTAAACGCCAAATTTTAGCAATTGGATCTTTGTGAAAGTGGCCCAACGGACAGATCAGCCCATAAATCATCAATCTGGGGCCCACCTGATATCTAGATATGCTTCAATTTTGGTTTCAACCCCTTAAATGGGATGACAAAGCGGATGGAGGAAGCAGATTTCACATGTACATCTCTGTGGACCCCACATGCGTGGTGCACATGCACCATGGTGGGACCACGCGCACTGCACCAGACCGTTCAGTCCGGTCAAACACGTAAGACCCGTCTCCTTCCAACTCTCTCTGCGTAAAAACAAAGTGGTCGGATGCTCAGTGGGCCCCACCCATCTCCCATACGGACAATCTGGACCGTTCATTCACTCCAGAGGAGGGGGGGGTACGACCCTCACCATGGTGGCCTTTTGACCCCATGTGCACGTACACACGTGGATCACCAGAAGACACATGATGGATGGCGAGTTGATTTGATATAATGGACCGCACCAAAACTCAACCAAAACCACTCCTTTCTAACTGAAATTTCGCTAAGAATCCAATGAACGGGGTGGATTTCACTAAAAACATTACTGTAGGGCCCACCGAATACGTCAGCGCAAGAATTTTTGTAAGAAATGCACGTCCAGTTTTTCTGGACGTGCGGGGAGTTGTGGGCCACTGTTTATGGTCAGAGGGGTGATATGAACCGTCCAAAAGATCGGACAAGGGGTCTTTACCCCAGCTATGGAGACAAAAAGAGATTCTTAGACGTCTTTTGTCTGAAAAAACTTCCAAACGCAAGTGAGTTGCGTTTACACGCTGCAAAAGCTTTACGCACGCCTTTTGTGCGTGAAACACAGCCAACCAACCTTCCTACTCAATAAAAGAAGAGGGAGGACCTGGAGAAAGGCTATCTTTGGGACGTGGGAGCAAAGGAGAGAGATCGTGGAGCATGGCCCGGCCATCTCAAGAATTTTTCTTTCTTCCCTTTTAGATTATTTCTGTTTTGATGCTTTTTAAGATTTTTAGCTTCACCATGTCTATGATGGGCTAAACCTCCTAGCTAGGGCTAATTGGTGAAGCTTGTAGTGTGATGTGAGACTTTTTTATGCCTTTTGATTCATGTTAAACTGAACTGATTTTGATTCTAATTTGATTATAAAGAATGCCTTTAGTTTTTAATGGTTTGTTGTGACTTAAATTACAATGGATCTGAAATAGCTCTGAGCATGTCCTTTTCATTACTGTGATTATGAAGTTAGGAAACCCTGTTGTTCACCATCGTCTCATGGGCATGGTTGGATGATGAAACCCTAGCTAACGTTCATAACTCTTTTAGATTATTTGTGGATTGATTAAATTTTGTTGTTTGATTTGTCTCATGGGCATGGTTTTGTGATGGAATCAATTCTAATCCTCACACCTCTCGTCTCTTAAAAACTAGATCAAAAGGAAGTTCAGATTTGATTTTTAAGGTTATATCAAGCATATATCTCTCTGATTTTTACAAGTGGATTCTTGACACCCTAGTTTCCCACCTTTGAATTTTACAAGTTTTAGTTGAATATTTCACCATTATTCCCTTAAAATTTCCTGATTTAGATTACATCTTCGCTTAGTTCTAGTTCAAGTTACTTTCAGATTACGTACAAGGTTCAGTCCCTGTGGATTCGACCTCGGTCTTACGGAGATTATTACTACATCACAACCCTATACACAAATAAAATGTGACTAAGAACTTAAATTTAGAAGAAAAATGAAAACAAACCACTTACAAAGAAGTTAGAGTGATGGGTTAGCCAAAGGAAGCACCGGCGGGCCAAAGAAGAAGAATTGGAAATGATGAAATTTTGGGCTTTTTCCCCTTTTTATCTAATCCATGCCCAATTCAGCTAGCCGAGTATGTGCTCGGCTGGCCGAATTAGTCGATCCACTATGGGCTGGATGAAAATCGTAAAAAAATTATAATTTTCTCAATTTTCCTTTTATGTAAATTTTATTAAAACTAACAAAATGCAATAAAGAAAGATTAATTAAAGACAACATAATCCAATCTCATGCATTAAATTACAAAATATGACGTTGTCTAGCGCTTTTGTCAGAATATCTACAAGCTACTTCTCAATTTGAATGTATTCTAGCATGACAGTCTTATCTTCAACTAATTCTCGAATATAATGATATCATATGTCTATGTCTTTTGTACGAGAGTGTTTAATATGATTTTTGGATATGTTTATAGCACTGGTATTATCATAATATGGATTAATGGTATCTTGATTAATACCATAGTCAGCTAACATGCGTTTCATCCACATAAGTTGCGTGCATGCATTCCCTGCCGCAATATATTCAGCTTCTACAGTGGATAACGACATTGAATTTTGCTTCTTGCCCATCTAAGATACAAGGTAGTTTCCAATATAAAAGCATCCATCACTTGTGGATTTTCTGTCATCAACATTACCTGCCTAGTCAGCATCAATGTATCCTATTTGTAGAGGCATATCATGTGGATACCATAAACCTAAGTTAGCAGTACATGAAATATATTTGATAATTCTTTTGACAGCAGAAAAATGAGATTCTTTAGGATTAGATTGATATCTAGCACATATGCCTACACTGAAAGAAATATCAGGTCTGTTGGCAGTTAAAAATGATAGACTACTAATCATGCTACAGTAAAGATAAGAGTCAACACTTTTACCTGATTCATCTTTACATAATTTGAGTGTTGTACCCATGGGTATCTGAAAATTTTTACCATTCTCAAAACCAAATCTCTTCACTAGGTTCATAGCATATTTGGTTTGAGAGATAAATATTCCATCTTTGAGCTGTTCCACTTGGAGACCAAGGAAATAATTTACCTCACCAACTATACTCATTTCAAATTTTGATTTCATCGAATCTGCAAACTTAGGACAAGTTAGTACAAGTTGATCCATAGATAGTATCATCTACATATATTTGAACAATCAACATATCTTTATTACATTTTTTGATAAATAAGATTTTATTAACACTCCCCATTTTAAAATTTTGACTAAGTAGAAATTTAGTCAGATTTTCATACCATGCTCATGGGGCTTATTTTAAACCATAAAAATCCTTTTTAAGACAGTATACATTATCAAGAAGTTTGGGATCTGCAAAGCCCTTAAGTTGTTCAACATAAACTTCTTCGTTTAAGTCACCGTTTAAGAAGGCACTTTTGAAATCTATTTGGTATATTTTGAAATTTTTATGACATGCAATGGAAATGATAATCTGATAGATTCAAGACGAACAACTGGTGCAAAGGTTTCATCATAGTTAATCCCTTAAATTTGAGTATAACCTTGCACAACCAGTGGTGCCTTGTTTCTTATAATATTACCTAGTTCATCGGTTTTATTTTTGAAAATCCATTTGGTTCCAATTGCATGTTTGTCAGAAGTTCTGGGAACTAGATACCAAACATGATTTCTAACAAATTGATTTAGTTCATCTTGCATGGCCAAAATCCAACTTTCATCTGCTAAGGCTTCATTTACATTAGACGGTTTTATCTGAGAAGTAAAGCAAATATGATTACATATGTTTTCTAACTATCTTTTAGTTTGAAGATTAGTGTGAGGGTTACCAAGTATTTGATTAGTCGAATGATCCTTAACTAATCTTATCTTAGTTAAATCTGATTTCGAAGATGGTTCAGATTGATTAACTATGGTAATTTCATCATCTTGATCAAGTTTGGGTGTGATAGTTTGATCACTGATAACAACATTTATGGATTCTTGTATCACCCCAGTTCTTTTATTTAGGACATTGTTGGGGCACCCAAAAAAATTCCAAACTTCCAGATTGCTCAGCCGTTATGCGCGCTTCCTCTCTCTTTTGTATTCCTCTGTTGCTTGCCCAGTTTCCCAGACTGGGTCTCCTGTTACGCGAGCACATCCTCTATATGGTAGCCCTGTTGCATGGCCACCTCCTCAGCCTACCTTGGCTATTGCATGGGCCCAGTCTCCCAGCCTGCAATCTGTTGCACAGGTCAAGTTCCAGTCTTCTCTTCCTTTTGCCATCCGCTCCCTGCCAACCCTTTATCTTATTGCGCGGAAATGGGCCTTCACAAGTGTGGGATGTCTATAAATACCTCACCCCCTCTTCAGTTAGGGGATCAGAAGTTCGGGAGTTCATGGAGTGGAAAGGAGGCGACCAGGTATTGCCCCGTGCAACGAGCATGTCCGCGTAATTGATCCCTTCACCTACGTAATGGGTCTTCATACTGCATAATGGGGTTTTCCAATAGGCTATTTCCTAGATCTATTCATGACTTGTTCTTCTATACAAAGTGAAACAATAGATCTTAAGTTTTCACAACCCCTCGATCATTCCGATGAATGCAAAACACGCCGAAATGTTGCCGAGATTGTCATTGGATTACTTCTTTTTCATGTCATTATGCTAATTTCTTGTAATTTGTTTTGGAATCAAGGGAAACACAAGGATGTAATCGAAACTCAGAATAAATAAAATCTATGATGGTGAATGTTCTTTTATTTTCTTCATTATTATTGAATGATAATTCCCCTATTGAAATACTTTCGTTTCTTGTTGAAACAAAATGATGACTCTGCTGGGGAAATAACTCATTCAATATTAACCTAGAAATTGTTTGGAGAACGATTATCATCAATCGGAATCGTAATGGTGCTAAAATGGCGACTCTCAATGGGAGCATCCTCCCCTTCATCTCTAAAATAAAGTACAATTTGATTTAATCAAAGTAATTAATGTTTTGTTTTGAATACCAGGTATTCTGTCCTTACATAACCACAATGGCTTCTCTCCCGACTGACGTAGTTGTTTACTTCACACCCAATGTATTCGTTATGGATTACATCGACAATACACGATCATTACTATAGAAAGTACCAAAGAAAGTTAAATCAGTTACGATCACGGATAGGCAATGTTAGGAGATGTTTTGAATGGTCTCCGCTTCACCGACAGCACAATAAGACGATAAAGAATAGATAGAGGTGACATCTAAAAAATGAAGGGTTTGATCTCCTCCCACAAGAAGTATCATCCCGCCAAGTATGGTTAGAGGGTCGATCATGCAAAATGTCACGAGACGCGATCTTGCCTCAGTCACGCAATCATTTCATTCAAGAAGGACTGAAAAACCCATCACTCCATAAGGTCCTTGAGTACCGCCAACTACAAGCGTAAAGACATCTTCCACAGAATCATTACGAATTCAAAAGAATAAAGGAAAAACCATCGCGATAAGTGAATGTTCGCTCACAATACCCCCTGTAAAAGATTTAAAACAAACTCTTGCATTAAGAATACCGCGATCTAAGTCAGCTAGTTCTTCTAAGTGGCAATACGCCAGTTTTGAATCAAATAACAGTTCATCTTCCTCAACAGCACCAGCAATGCAGCATTCATTTCCTCCTTTAATATCAGGACGATCGAAGAATAAAGAAACAGAAGTCTTGTCAGCAGATATTAATCATCCTAATTAACCTTCACTAGATGAACACATCGTTTAAAAGATCCCTAATCTTTCAACAGTGACTGTCATAAATAACATTAAACCACAAGCATAAAGGTCACCACCATAAGCGGTTAGATTTCAGGGGTCTATGCCTAATATTGCTCAAATCATAATGCGGGAAGAAATCCGACACATGGTCATTGAAATCATTCATATAGAAAAGAAACGAGATTAGAATAAAAGGTTCCGATATCAGACACCATATCCCCCTAAAATAGAAGAAATGTCATTTCCCATTGATTTCAAACACCTGAACTTTTAAAAGTTTAATGGGGATAGGTCACCAGAAGAATAAACTTCTCTGTAATTCCTCAATATTGTTTAAGATTAATCGGGTCATCTCTAATAGGGAAAGCCTTCAGATGGTATTCAGCCTTGAATCCAGAGCCTATTCATACTTGGGAACAAATGCAAGATGCTTTTATGGTAAACTTTTTCTCTTCCAACAGAGAAGTCAGTTTGACTAAATTAGCCTCTACTTGCCAACGAGAAAACGAATCAGTTGACAAATTCATCAGTCGATGGAAAGACTAGGGAGCATCATGTCGATATCTTTTGGGAGAGCTGGATCAGGTCAAGTTATGTTTGGAAGGTATAATACGAGAAGTGGCATGTAACCTGATTAGTGCAAATTTGCAGCCCTTTCGTGATCTTGCTACTAAGGCTCATACTCTTAAAAAGATGGTTGAAAAAGTGTCCCTTTTTTACATAAAGTCACTATATCAGAATTTTCATGAAACGTCAGCTAATGCCGTTAACAAAGAAGAAAAGAAAGAAGATTATCATAATGAAGAAAGAAATAGCGGTGAAGAAAATTGCAAAGGTCATACGATTGGTATGATGTAAGAAATGGGCATTCATAAAAGAAGATATACTTCCTACGATGAATCAACTGTTGGCTAAAGGGGAAATTAAGTTACCCCAGTCAAAGTACTGTAAATAAACAAAAAAGAGGAGAGGAAAATGATATTGTCATTATCATCATATGTTCAGGCATTAGACTAGAAATTGCTATATTATTAAAGATATACTCCAAAGGATAATTGATAATGGTAAAGTTGTTATGGAAGAATATAATAGAAAGAGAAGAATGACAAGTCAATATAATTTTCGTTTGAAGCGTGACATCGACAGCTCCTCAAGAAATAAGGCATGATTCCAGTAGTGGCACGGTTCATCATGCTTATGCGTAAGAAGGAAAGCAGAATGGCTATGCAATAACGTAATAAGACAAACAGTATTCCAATTATATGTCCTCATGAACCTTCATTCTCTGGTGAAGTAAGAATGAAGAATGGTCAATGAATAGAGAAATCAAAGAAAGATACAATTTTCAAATACTATTTTAACATATTCTTCCAAACAATAGTGCGAGACTCTTGGTCTTTTAATCCTTAAAAAGGTAATTGTTGATTTCTTAAGATGATAATTATTGATAACAATTTTTGCAGGTTAACATTAGAGCGAGAATCATTACCATAGATAAATTATTATATATTAACGCTCAAGCTCAAGATTATTATTATGATTGGATTATTGTTGTGGCTGACAAAAGTGACTCCAAAATTATATATATTCTAAAAAAAGGGGGGGCCATCACAAAACTATTTCTGAGCCCTAGTCAACTATCTGCAAATTTATTGAGCGACAATTATATCCAGATTATTGGAAATTATCAGCCTTAAAATGTCAATCAAGACATGAAGAGATTCAATATATATTCTTCAAGAAAGGTAATATACTACGACCAATTGAAGGACTTATCAAGCAATGGATCAGAATGCCTGCGGATAGTCATCCTATAAAAATTATTATTCTCAAAAAGTAAAGGAGTTTTGATTGTAAAAATTCTCAATGAAAATCTCATCCAATCAAAGGGGGCAAATTAGGCAATAGTTATACAATAGTCGCAATAAGCATACTATCACCTGAAACCCTATCAAATCACAAGTCTATATGCTATCTTCAACAAACGACGATTATAAAGGAATAAATATATAAGAATGATTCTTCTAGGATAATAATTGGCAACAAGATGATAGCCACCTTATATCATTCTTATGATAGAATATTATATTGGTCAACCGGCAGAATCATTCTTACAAACTGTTAAAGAACTATCGCCTTATATACATTATAAAGCATTGTCGATTATCAAGATATCATTGGTCATCGCCGATGTCGCCAATGATCACTGACTATTATTACAAAGCATCGACGATCGCTAAGACATTGTCTATTACGAAATATTATTACATATCATCATTGATATAGCTACTATTGCTGCCAAGTTGATAATATCACCTCGATAAAATGATGTTATCATTTATCAATGAGCTATTATTATCGTCGAGTACTGTCAGATGTCATCGCTTATTACCAACATAATAAAAATTGTAGTCGCATTAATGATATTTTCAACTATCGATCATCGTTAATTATACAGTGTTGATTATTTTACCTATTCATTATATACGACAATGGTGAGCGCCCAAGAAAGCCAATTACGCATAAGTAGGGGTGTACATCGAGTCAAGTTGGCGTCAGCTTGACTCAACTCGGCCACTAGCTGACCTCAACTCGGTCCTCGAGCCTGATTGGCCAGCTCGGCTCGATTTGGTCAGTAGCTTGGGCCAATTCGAGCCGAGTTCGTCTGTGCAGCATTTCCACAAACACCTTGTAATGCCCCAGTTTTTGGAACTCGAGTATATGACTCATTCTTAAAAAATCCAAGTGTTAGCCTATAAAATTCAGTGTAAATTTGAGCCACTTATCGTTAATCAGAGTTAACAGCAAAACGAAGCTAGAGTAAACCATGCATTGAATAAAAACATTCTGATTATTATAAAATTCCAAATGTAGCACTCATACAGGACTTACACATCCCAAATGGAAAGTTCATTAATAACAAAAACCAGAAACCTATCATCTAATGGTGGAACTCAATATGGGCCGCATGGACCCCACCTAGCTCCTCTAATAACTGATCTGCTCTAGCGACCCAGTAAATGTCATCGACTCGCTTTACACTTGCATCAACTATTACGATTTGATAGCGTCAATGGCTATCACAGTGAGGAGCACCCTCTAAGATTGTACACTCATCATTCATAATCCAATATAGCTCTCAAGTCATGGAAATGGATATATTAAATAGGGCATTTCATAATCATGATCATATACTAAAAAATCAAGCCAACCAACAGAATCTCATCATAAGCAAAATATAATAGTAATCTCAATATAAGGGGATATGTCCAGATAATCGAATAATCAATCATACGACTTTCTATTGCACCTGAAAATCTCATTGTACGTGAACACCGCAAGATAGCTAGAAAATCGATAAGCGAACTTCAGCTCCATCAGGAAATCATGGTACAATTGAAATCCATAAGTGAATAAAAAATCAACATTTAAACATCGACTTCACCTACTAATCATATCGTACGTGAACTCCACAAGATGGCTAGAAAATCGATAAGCGAACTTCAGCTCCACCCAAAAATCATAGTACGACTGAACTCCACAAGGTGAAGAGACAATCAACAAATCTAGACCACCTAGAAATCATATCGTACGTGAACACCACAAGATGTCTAGAAAATCAATAAGCGAACTTCAGCTCCACCTGGAAATCATGTTACGACTGAACACCGCAAGATGGCTAGGGAGCCAATATACAAACAACTTCACCCGAAAATCATATCATACGTGAACTCCGCAAGATGGGTAGAAAATCGATAAGCGAACTTCAGCTCCACCTAAAAATCATGGTATAACTGAACTCTATTAGAAGAAGAGAAAACCAATCATGGGAACTCCGGCGTCATTCAGAAATCGTATGAACTCCGCAAGATGGTTAGAAAATTGACAAGTGAACTTTAGCTCCACCCGAAAATCATAACGAACTCCTCATAATGACCTGAAAATCAATGAGGTATGCAAATATAACCAATGAGCCACAGAATGACGTCAATGTTCCATCAAAGCCACGAAGGGCAAATAAACGAACCAAGCCACATAGGGCAAATATGCGGTCCAAGCCATGTAAGGCATATGTACGATCTAAGTCGTGTAAGTCAAATATGGACGGCAAGGTGGTGCGTTCATGACAGGTCTCATTCATTACATCACTCGATCACAAACAGCAACCATACAGTTAATTAACGACGTACAACTCAAGATAGCATGTTATCATTAATCATCTATGCTTGCTGTAATTAAAGAGATATATTCATTATCTGACACAGGAATCAGGTGCGCAACATTTTAACATATTCACATGATAAGTTAAGCAGCTCAATCAAGTAACTTAAGAGATACTAAATGGAAAGGATCAAGGTAACATATATGATTAGATCAATGAATTTAAGTGGGAAGCTTAAAAGGTGAGTCTTCACCTTATGTTTGAACCGCTTACACCATCGCTAAGAATGCGTGCTTCCTTGGAATCAATTCCTACCATCAATTGCAAAGTTGTACAATTAGACCCAAGCTTACACACTTTTTAGGGTTAGGGTCTTAACCTAGAGTTAGTTTACTTAGGTCTATGATTTTATCCTAGAGTTTAGGTCTAGGCTAGGTCTTAGGGTTTGAATTCTAGCTAAGGTATAATTAATTGAAATGTTGATTTACTAACTATAACATAATTATTAACATTAATGATATAATAAATAGTAGTTCGTCATTGTAATAATAACCATTATGATGGTCGTACATGGCATGTCCTGCTATTAATGGAAATATTTCTGAGTAATAAATGGGATATAAATATCTAATAATTGTAACTTTGTTTATAATAACTAATATTAACATAAATAGTCCATTAATGGCTAATCGTATCTATATTAAAATCTATCATGATAATAGTAGTAAGGATGATAATTGTAAATCGAATTACTTTAGTTTGGGAAAAATGTGTCGACTCACCATAGTCGACTTATTAGCTCAAAGGTTTACAATTTATTTATAGTTATGACCAACGTTCAGATCTTGGTCATATCATCTAGTGGGCTTTGACCCACACTCTAACTAAGGTCAAGGTTTGAGAGATACAAGCTTAATAGCTACAACATCTAATTAGATGATCAAATATAATTTACAACATAAGAGGATGGAGGGTTTTATACCTCAACGGAGGTTGGATGTAGCCCAACTTGATGCTCGGCGAGTTAACTCGAGAGGTTGAGTTGACATGGCCACTGCTCTTCTTCTCTCCTTTCCTCCTTATTTCTTTGTTCCTTTCTTATTCTCCTTTCCTACTGCTAGAAACACAACATGATCCGAACCAGGCCCAACTCGAGCCGAACTCGGCAAATTTCAGTCAAGTTGACTCGGCAGCCACCCACAACTCAAACTCTCTCCCTTCTCACCTTCCCTCGCTTCTTCTCTCTTCCTCTCCTTCCATTCTTCTTCCTTTCATAACCCAACAACCCAACCAAATCAGGACTCAACCTGATCAAGTTCGAACAAGTCAGTGACTCGGTCTGGCTTGAGCTTGTGCGGCAAAGCACTTTCTCCCCCATTGTTTCTTCCTCTTTCTTCTCTCCCTTTCTTTCTCCTTTTTCTCAGACCCATCCAACAAGGTCTGGATTGAGTTAGCTCAGACACAACTCACCAGCAGCCAATGTAAGGCCCAGTAACTTGGCTGGGCCGATGTGGCACGACACACTCTCTCTCTCTCCACTTTCTTTCTTATTCTCTTCTTCTTCTCTTCATCTTCCTTTCACTTCCTCAGGCTAAAACGTCCAGCAAGGGATGTTAGACCCAGCCTGGCTCAAGCTCGGTCAGGTCGGACTGAGGTGGTGTAGCGCAACAGTCACACCCACACATTCCTCGTCTTTCTTCTTTCTCCCCCTTGCATCCACTTTTGATCCGAGGTTGGACTGGTCTTGGAATTGCAGCAACTCAGTGAGCCGAAACGACGATCATGCATGGAGTTTTTGGCGAGGAAGATGAAGTGGTGGTAATGATGGATTGCAAACAGAACCTTCTTCTTTTGATCCGAAGGCAATGGGTGATTTGATTCAGCTCGAGGGACCTTGTGGACATGGGTTTTCGAAGATCAGATGGAGCTGGGTTGGTGGGTTCGGACAAAGAATGGGAATAGCCAGTTTTTTACAAATCGGCTGTGGTTCTGTTTTTGCTAAGGTGGAAACGGTTTTGGACAGCTGGGATGCCCTTAAATGGAGATCATGCCAGAAGCGCTCACACAGATCGTTGAGCTAGAAGAAAATTAGCTTCCATTTTTAGAAATGTTAGTTTGTAGGGCGCGTTTACACCATAAATTCTGCTCACGCACGTGTGATTGATCGAGTGAAACTTTAGGGTTTTGGATGCACGCAGACCCTTTACCAAACGGACGGTTTGGATCGTGCACGTGGGTACGATGGTGGGCCACATTTGCAGTAAAACATACATTCGTCCGCTGGTTGGTAAAAACAGAGGGAGAGAGAGAAAAAAACTCCCCATTTTGGGGAAGCACAAGTATAACATCTCAAAAAAATCTGTACAAAGACCCAAGTACCACATCAGGAAAAAATCACTAAGGACCAAATCCTTTAGAAATTAGACGAAAATTAATTAAGTATTAAACTGAATTGATAAGCAGATTAGCTTGAACTACTTTCTATACAAATTGCAAGACTTAAATCCAGTAGAATCGCTAACCCAACATTACCTAAAAACCTAAGATCAATCTCAAAACCCAGTTACTCTCGGGAGCATCTTGAAACTCTGTATCGGACCTGGACCGCGCGTTGAAAGTCCGATTACCGCGAAGCTATACGGTTATGACCGCCTTACTGGGCTTGACAACAATCTCAGAAATCAAGTCTTAATAGTATCCAGAAATGCACAACTTGAGCCCGGAGCGAAGTGTGTGAGAAACGCGAATATCTTTAAAAAATGAACCCAAACTTAAGTGAATTGGGCCGTTCACTTGTAGGACAAATCTAAGGTTTCAGACCGTCAGATTCTAACCCAATTACTCCCTCGGATCAGGAAAATTTCCCTACACATGTCAATGCACTTGTGGCCCTGATCGAGTGACGATAGCCGTTGAAATGAAACTGGTCCTCCACGGTCGATCCGTAAATCCGATCAGACCAAAAACTTAAACTGACATAGATCCATTGTCAGAAAACTTTCTCTGGACCGTATGCAGAAAATGGGCCTCCAGATAAGCTTCGTTGGCCCGAAACAGCCACCCTTTGGCTATAACCTAAGTATACCATGGCCCTGGGGCCATTGACACCAGTTCTGGGCCTATATAAGGGCCTTAACCCACCCCTCTCTCATTCCATACGAATTTTCAAACCCTAAGAGAGAGAAGAGAGAAAAAGAGAAGGAAAGAGTGAGGAGAAGAGAGAGAGAGTGAGAGATAATTGCTGGGATTCGCTCCCACTGCTCCACGTGCCGAATCATCCTACCCATGTCGCTATACCGGTGATTTTGACTCTGTTCTTGGGTAAGAAATCCTAACCCTAATCTGTGTTAGGTATCCAAATAGAGTAAATGGTAAAATAGCTAACTTATTTCATGTTATAGATTGTCATTGTGCCGTAGATAAAGGCGTAGTATTCGAATTGAGTTCGATACGAGTTTACCGATAGAAGTTGTGGACTATAAACATTTAGGTTATGGTTTTCAAGGCTTTCAATGTCATTTAATGATTTATGACTGACTTGATTGCTATCACATGTGCTTAGATACGATGTTTTCCATATATTACACATACATGTAAACTATGTTGATTTTAATGCATTCCATGTGTTTTTTGAAATGTTCGAATGAATATGGAATTAGGATTTGTGCTTGCCATGATTATTGATTGAGAATATATGATTATTGTATGTGTGGCAAATCTTTTATGAAAGGATTTGCTATAATACCTGTTATAACTACTTTATTACATGTATGTTGATATGTGTAGTCTAATTGTTTGATAAAATGCCTAAATGAGAAAATGCTTGTTGAAATGTATTTAATTAGGGTGTTGAGATATGATTCTCAATTTCCTTATCTATAGTTACAATTTCCTTCATATAACCTATCTTACTACTATGTGCTTTATGGATGAAATGCTTATCTATGACAACATGTGTACTATGTTTTTGTTAAAATGATCAAATGAGATTTATATTTGAATTGGTTGTCACATGCTCTTTGACTATCACATATGAATGCCTATTATGTTTGAATATGATTGGGACTACTGCGTAGTCCAGGCAATCGGTAATGATTTTCGAACTAGTGGCCGAGGTCATTTCACCACACAAGACACATTCGATGAATCCAAGTCGTACGCTGTTTGTCGACGGTGGTTAGGCCACGCGGAGTGCTTATGCGCTCCATGTCAATTAATTCAACATGCACTCGTACCAGTCGAGCTTGTCAAGTAACCCGATTGGCCTAATGTATGTTCACCATGTATAGATGCTACTGCTTGAATCTAAGGTACCACTTATCAGTGCAAAGCCCGTTTAACCTTGGTACTACAATCCGCTAAGACTCATGAGTCGGGCATGGTGGTATGGGACACCGTGGTCGAGCTATCAGCCTACGCTGGGGTGACGAGCCTCCCCATAGTGTCCAGTGAGCAAACCAAACTTATGAGCCGAATATGGTGGTATGGGACACTGTATTTGAGTTATTGGCCTACGATCAGGTGACGAGCCTCTCGTAGTGACCTCGAGTATACACTAGGACTATGCTAAGGTGACGAGCCTTTCCGTAGTGGCTTCGAGTATAAACTAGGCTTGCACTGAGGTGACGAGCCTCTCCGTAGCGACTTGGAACTGCCATTGTATGTGACTAACTAGGATTGACGACCCTAGATGAATCATTATTTGGGTTAATGATATAAAGGGAGATACCTTAGCTTCCCAAACCTACTGTATGAATAAGTCTAAGTAAGAACTTGGCTAATCACGCACATGCACCACATTGCATGTGCCTTTGGCATTGGAGTTAAGCACAGTGGGAGTGTTGTATGCCGCGATCGTGAGATGTGTCGCAGAGGGAGTGCAGGCGAGGGCATGTATCATTACAGCATATCATTCCTGCATTAACAAGAGTATTTAGGACATGAATGTTGTACTGCTTTATCATTATTGCTTGACTGAATTGATAACATGTTAACCTTTGCCTTATAGCTCCATTGAGTTGATCACTCACTCCCACTCTGGGACGATGTTTTAAAACACCAATCAAACTCTGTTGTAGTTGTAGATGACGGTGAGACTTACAAGACGGAGCCTGCCTTCTATGACGACACGGAGGAGTTCTCCTATCTACAACTCTTTGGCGGGTCTATATAGGTCTGGAGTTACATCACCGGGGCTATAAGGATATGGATTAGATGACATTACACTTTATCATTCTGTAAATTTTAGAATTATACATGTAATTATTTAACCTGGTAACTTTTATACTCTGGGGACTTATAATCACTTATATGCTTTATATATCTATCATAGTCTTCCACTTGCGTAATCTAATTGTCTCTGGAGTATGATATGCTGATTTAGTGTAATCTCGTTCTTGTTTAATGTGCTAATACAGACAACATTTAATTATCATTATCTATGTTGCATAAGTGATGTGTTGAACCCGTGAGCTGGGCTTCTACTCGACCCCCGATTTTTAGGGCGTTACAACGGGTCAGCGTGTGCTGACCGGCCAGGGGCGTCTGGTGCACAGCGGGTGTGCACCAGTTGTGTACATACGCCCCATCAAGTGGGGTTCACCATGATGTTTGTAATAAATCCACACCTGTCCATCCTATTTGGTGGGCCATGCCACAGCCTTTTACCAAAGGTGGGGCAGATCTAAGGTCCAGGTGGGCGATACTCTTAGGTTTCACGCCCAAATGGTGGATTCTCGTCAATATAGTGGTCGGATCACCCCGAAATTGAATGTTGACGGTTAGAAAAGTTCAAGGGTCTATTTAAGGTATAAACCAGCGGTTAGATCTTGGATTTTATGATCTATTATGTTTTTATGGCTTGTTACAACACCTTTAAATATACATTTTATTATTATTATTATTTTTAGTATTATTATTATCATTGTGATCTTTATTATTATTATTATTATTATTATTACTATTACTTATAAATTGTTGTTCATTTATTTATCCATATTTACTTATTTATTTATTCATTTATTTATTATTACTTTGTTATAAAATTTCTACTTCTATTATCATCGTTATTATTTTTTTATATCTTGATGGGCCTATTTCTAGACAGAGCCGCCCTTACGGTAGATCAACATATGAGGATCGTGTGTCCAATTCTCAAAGTATTTTGACTAACAAGTGGGCCATACAACTTGGTTTGTGAGTTCCACTGACAATTACCAATAATTAATTGTTGGCTCATTTCTAGTTATTAATAGCCCTAGGCATCCTGAGAAGCATTTAAGTGTGATCTGGTAGTCGTGAGTCAGCCTATGTTTCCCCAAGGATGGATAAACCGATGAGGTGTTGTAACCTGATGAATGGTGGGTCTTGTGACTTTGATCCCTAATTTACTCTATGTGATTTAATTGTATTAGGTAGGTGTGTATATCAATAGTCCAAAATCAGATGGTTGAAAGGTCATTCGAGATCCAGGGCAGATTGAACTAACCTCTTAAAGGTCTTGTTGTCATAGTCAAGGTTAATGGTTAATATGGATAGATTTAGGGTGACTATTTAAGTAAGCTAGGTTAGCATTCATACTAAGTTAGGTTATATAGTAACACTCGAGTACTGAAGGTACGGGGTGTTGCACACCTGGACTACACCTTCAAAATCCCACTGTATGGGAAACAACAACAATGATTTTATAGGAAATTTATCAAACACCTTCTAAGTAACATAAAAACCAATAAAAATGGTATTTGTTTCATGTACATACCTTGCCACGAGCCACGATTCATTAAGTCATTTCATCAACCACTTGGTAAGCAAATCAATATCAAAGTAACCGAGTCACTGAACAAGTTCGATCCGAGTTCAATTCGAGCTGGGTTCGACCCGAGTCGAGTCAAGCTGGGGCTAGCTCGAACTCGGCTCGAACTCATTTTTGAGCTAAAAAAATCGGCTTGACTTGGATCGAACTCAACTTCGAACCGAGTCAAATCGAGCTTCTTCGAGTTAAGTCGAGCTAGCTCAGTTCGTGTATTCATAGATAACTATAAATAATCAAATAGCGAAGAAACTCCCAATTGGCGTGACTGTAGGCTTTCTCCAAATCCATAGATTATACACCCCATACTACCTACTTTGTATCTTGAATCGATGTATTCTTGGGCAATAAGAGCTCCATCTAGAATCTACCTACCGAAGATAAAGGCTCTTCAGGACTCGGAAATGGCTTGCCAAGAACTTTGCGAAGCCTTGACACAATGACTTTAGATAGAAACTTACATGAACTACCAATGAGACTGGTCGGGCAAAAATCTTTCACACTTTCAGCCCCCTCCTGCTTTGGGATCAAGGCGATAAATAAGCCCCCAAGTGTTTAGAAAGCCTACTTCATTCGAAGAATTCAGGCATAAATGCCATCACATCCCTCTTTCTCTCCCCAAAAAAAAAAAATGAAAGAAGGCTATCGGAAAGCCATTCATGTATATCCCTGCCCAGGCTCTTTAGCGCTTCCCATACCTCTTCCTCTTCGAAGTTCCTTTCCAACCAAAGCTGCTTCCACATCACCGATTTGGTCAAACAAGAGCTGCAAAATGACCCATCCTTCATCTGAATGAAGATTAGAGAAAAATTAAATTGATTTGTCTCAAATATCTTCTTTATCATTCATGCTAACATTACAATTAAAAGGTTTTGGATCCAATTGATCCTAGCATTCACAATACCGCCTTCTTTAAGCCAAACCACCTCATAAGCCCTATATTATCAGCAATGGTGATTTATTTATATACGACAATAGTGAGTAACCAAGAAGGCCAATTACGCATAAATCCTATATTATCAGCGATGGTGATTCATTTATATACTACAGTAGTGAGCGTCCACGTAGGCTAACCACGCATGAGACCTATATCTTATACTCCAATAACTTACGAGCCAAAACTTTGAATGCTCCTATAACTTATAAGCTTAAACTATGAATGCTCCAATAACTTACGAGCTTAAACTGCACTTGCTCTCTTGTGCCTAGCACGAAATCGACGGTAAACTACGATTGCTCTCTCAAGCACGGTCAAGTCAAGTCAGTTCAGTTGAGTACAGTCAAGTTACGTTCAGTCAAAGTTACGTCCTCTCCAACACCTTATGAGCTTAAACTGTGTTTGCTCTTATGAGCCTTACTCAAAGTTGATATACTAATCTTACTCATTGAACTCTAAAATAGAGGATGCAACACTGACAAGCACGAAAAATGGAATGACTAAATCATTGACAAGAGTGAAAACGGAATGTTAATCCATTGAAATATATATTAAATTAAAATCATTCCAGAATTGTCAGTCTATTATTATCATTTTAGAATCATCAATACATTTACTTGAAGTTATCAATGCATTTCGAAATTATCAATCTGTAATAAAATTAGATCAAAGAATTATATAGCTCTGAAATATTAATCATGGCTAATTGGCAAGAGAAATCACTACTCAAGACTCTGGAACATCGTGATTAAAAGACATCTGATAGTATAGGAGTGGCTGGAGCTTCCACTGGAACTATGTCAAGAGTCACATTAAAGGGTGAGTCCTTAATCCGATCAACCATGATGTAAAAGGGACGCTATTAACTACATCGCTAAGGCATTTTTTTAACCAATTAACATTGCTCAGAGAAAAGAAGTCTTCAAATGCTTTTAATTGAGGGCATTCAGTTCTCTCTTCTAGCGTGATTCGTTTGAACATCATCCCTTCAAGACAAGTACAATTCTTTCAAGCATGATTCTCTGTTCGAAAGTGATCATCCAGTCATCATTCAATCACAATTCCTTCGACCATGATCTTTCAACCACGATTCGTTTAAGCCCGATTCTTTCGACCATGATTCGTTTGATAGCAATCTATCCGAGCATGATCCTCTATTCGAACGTGATTCTTTAGTCTTCTGTTCTAGCTCGACCCTTCAATTCTCCGATCAAGCGATCCTTCTTCATTATATGACCAGCTCTACCTTCATGAAGAGTCCTCCATCGTGAAAGGATTTTTTATACAGAAGAATATCAATCCTCCATTTGATTTCATAATACAATCAAAGAAGGATCGAGGGGGCATCTGTTGGGGCATAAAAAAATATTCCAAACTTTCAGATCACTCAGCCACTACATGCACTTCCTCTCTCTTTCATATTCCTCTGTTACGCACCCAGTCTCCCAGACTGGGTCTCCTATAACATGGGCACATCCTCTATCTGGCAGCCCTGTTGCACAACCACCTCCTCAGCCTGCCTTGGCTGTTGCATGGGCCCAGTCTCATAGCTTGCAGTCTGTTGTGCAGTTAACCCTGCTGTATGGGGAGTCTTTTGCGAGGCTCTAATTCTAGTCTTCTCTTCCTGTTGCTCACCTGCTCCCTGCCAACCTCTATCTTGTTGCGCAAAAATAGGCCTTCACACATATGGGATGTCTATAAATACCCCACCCCCTCTTCATTTAGGGGATTGGAAGTTTGGGAGCTCAAGGAGTGGAAAGGAGGCGACCAGGTTTTGCCCCGCGCAACAAGCATGCCCACACAATGAATCCCTTCACTTGCATAATGGGTCTTCATACCTGCATAATGGGGTTTTCCAATAGGCTATTTCCTAGATTAGTTCATGACTTGTTCTTCTATACAAAGTGGAACAATGGATCTTAGGTCCACACAGTCCCTCTATTATTCTAACCGATGCAAAACACGCTGAAATGCCACCAAGATTACCATTAGATTACTTCTTTTTCATGTCGTTGTGCTAATTCAATGTAATTTTTTTTAGAATCAAGGGAAACACGAGGATGTAACCGAAACTTAGAATAAATAAAATCTATGATGATGAATGTTCTTTTATTTTCTTTGCTATTATTGAATGAAAATTCCCCTATTGAAATATTTTCGTTTGTTGTCGAAACAAAATAATATGCTCGACCGTTTAAAGCGTATCCTAAAAATATTCCCTCATCACTTTTAAATTCAAACTTTCTCAAAATTTCCCAATCTCAAAAAATGAAGCACTTGCTTCTAAAAGTTCGAAAATATATCACAAAAGGTTTTTTATTAAACCAAAGTTCATAAGCTGTTTTATTTTTACTTGCTCTTATATTAACAAGGTTAATAATATAAAAAGCGGTATTAACAGCTTCAACCCATAGATTTTTAGCTAATTTTAAGCTACTTAGCATAACACTAGCCATTTCTTGTAGAACTCTGTTTTTTCTCTCAACAACTCCATTTGCTGAGGAGTTTTAGGAGCTGAAAATTCATGTAATATTTCATAGTCATTACAGTACTTCTCAAAAATTTTATTTTCAAATTCAGTACCATGGTCACTTATTATTCTAATCACAGACAGTTCTTTTTCAGTCTAGATGCGTTTAATTAACTTTTTGACTTCATCAAAAGCATCTGACTTTTCTCTTAAGAAGGCTACCCATGAATATCTAGTGTAGTCATCTAGTATAACTAGAAAGTATTTCTTTCTGCCTCTACTCTCCGTTCAAGGGGTCTTGTAGTGGCTAAGGAGTTTGCCTTTTTGTAACTACTAATGTATTTGCCTATTTGATAGGCACCACATACTTTATTTTTTATCTTTTTCAGTTTGGGTAGACTAGGAAGATGATCTCTTTGGCTCAATTTATATAAGTCTCTATAGTTTACATGTCCACGACGTTGATGCTAAAGTTCGGTTTCATCTGTTTGGACCATGTAACATGAATGATTTGTTGAGCAAGAGTCATCCATGATATAGCAATTTTCAAAGGTCCTGTGACCATTTAATATTATATGACCTTGATTGTTAATTATCTCACATCCATGATCTGAAAATTTTACACTATGATCATTATCACAGATTTAAGATATCCTTAGCAGATTATGTTTTAATCCTTCAACATATAGTACATTTTCAAAGAAAGATAGATTGAGAAGTTTTTCATTATCTCTTCTGATAATTTTGCAGTTGCTACCATCTCCAAAAGTAATTGAGCCGCCATCGATTTGATTGATGTGTGATAGAATCGTCTTATCACCTCTCATATGTCTAGAACATCCACTATCCAAGTACTATCTTGAATGACTACTTGCTTTGAAAGTTATGTGGATGATAAGATACTTAACTTTTGGAACCCATTTCATTATGGTTCTAGGTTTAGGAGGATCTCTTACCATTCATTGTGTTTGGGAGTAAGAATTTCTCTTGTTTCTACTTACTTCGTTATTTCCAAAGTTGGATTTCAAGAGCTCTTTAAGCAAGTCCACTATTATATCGGCTAGAGAAAGATTATTATTTTTCCTTTGATATTTGTGGTAGTTGACATTAGTTTTTACAGTAGAAGTTTCTTGAAAAGATTATACATTTTTTGTTTATTCTTTTAAAGTTTCTCCTTTTGACTTTGAAGATTCTCCTTTTACAAATGTAGTAACAGAGTTTTTAGATTTTTCTGAGTAATTTTTAATATAACCCAAGCCAGATTTGTCACCACTTCAACAAGATGCGATTAATAGTTTTTCAAGTTTTTGATTTCCTTAGGTATATATCCAAGTATCCTTTGAAGTCTTAAGGGAGGAAACTTTTATATTTATGTTCTCATTTTCAGATTTGAGATTTTATATTTCAAAAAATTTTAAATTCTAATCCAATTTTATTTTCTCAAAACAATCAGAAAAATGAGATTTTTCCAAAATGGCTTTTTCAAGTTCTAATTGAAGTTTGGCACATTTTTCTTTTGAATTTTTTTTTTAGCCGCAATTTTACAACTTTCTTTGTATAGGGCATCATATGCTACCTAGAGATCATCTTTATTTTCAGAATCGCTTCAGGAGTTTCATAATAAGAAGTTTCACATTCATCTGAATAAGTGATTATGGTTATAGTCATAAAAGCCTTTAGATCTTTCAAAATTTCTTGGTCTGATTCGTTGGTTTCTGAATTGGTTCAGATTCCGATGATTCATCCCAAGTGGCAATCATGCCTCTTCTCCTAGATTTATCCTTCTTAGGACATTTTGAAGCTAGATGCCCAAATTTAGAATAGTTAAAGCATTGGGTGCCTTTAGATTTTCATTTTCAAAATTTTAAATTTCCTTTTCTATTATCAAAAGGTTTTTGAAAATCTGTTCTATTTTTATTTTTAAAAATTCTATAAAACCTTTTAGCCATCATTGTCATTTCATCCTCATTCTCATCATTATTAGAATTTATATTTATATCTTTGGATTTAGATTTAGAGGATTTAAGAGCTATGAACTTGTTTTTAAGAGCTTTCAAATTCAACTCGTAGGTTTGTAGAGATCCAACTAATTCCTCAACCTTCATAACATCAGTATCTCTCAATTCTTATATAACACTAACTTTTGAATTGAACTTATCAAGAAGTGATCATAGTATCTTTGTGCAAGCCTTGCTTTCAGGGACTTTTTCTCCAAGACCCCACATAGAATTAACAATGTAATTTAGTTTCGTATAGAAGTCCATGAATAACTCACTTCCTTCCATACAAATTTCCTCAAATTTTGTTATGAAGATTTGGATCTTAGACTTTTTGACAATGTTAGTTCCTTTATGTGTAATTTTGAGAATATCCCTTGCTTATTTTGTTATATCATAAGAAATGATTCTTTTGAATTCATCTAATGATAGAGCACATGTTATTGCATTTAAGGCTTTTGCATTTGCACTACTTTCACTTTTTCGGGTGGTCGTCCAAAAACTATAAGCGGTTTCTTTCATGGACGTGGTCCCACTCAGCCAATACTTCCATCATTGGAGGGGTCCATTCAATTAAAGTAGCTTGCCACACACTTTCATCAATGGATTTGAGGAAAATCCTCAGTCTGGCTTTCCAAAATGAATAATTTAAGCCATCGAAGGGAGGTGGCCTGGTAATGGACAGACTATCAAAATTTAACATTCTAATAGCTTGGATCTAGCTCTATAAGGTAAATCCCAAAAATAGCAACCTCACTCTAATGCCACTTAAAAGGAAAAGCTATAGATGTCTTAGAGGGGGAGTAAATAGGACAATACAAAATATTTTGATATAATGCAGAATAATAAAACAAATACTCTCAATTGCTTAAGCGTATTGAAATCTTGATTCCAAATAGTTCGTAAGACAACCTTCACCTAAAAGATTTAGGCAGGACAACCTCATTTCACAACATCTTTGAGAATCAAAATATCAAACTTAGCAAGAGACTATCAACATAAGGCAAGCAGTAAAGAAATAATCAATTACCACAAATACACAAGGAGTTATAGTGGTTCGGTGCTTAACCCCACACCTACTCCACTCCTAAAACTACTACCCACATAATTTTAGCTTTCACTATTTCAAGGTTTTCACAGGTTCACCTTAACGATGCAATACTTCGGTAAAATTATTTAAGAATGGGATTATGAAAATAGAAGATAAGAGGAAAGGAGTATAACGTAATTTTTGAGAAAAATGAGCCAACCATTCAAGAGAAGTGATACGATCAGGATGAGGGAAGGCGGCCAGTGCACTGAAAAGTTCAAGAGAAGTTCTAGAAATTTTGGATATACCTCCTCCCACAGACGCAAGAGCAAGCTCTTCATTAGAAGGTATATATGCGTCAAAGATATCACCCGTAATGGGAAGGCCTGCTATACAAAATAGATCCAATAAAATAATGCTCATTTCACCTAAGGGAAGATGAAATGAGTTGGTGATTGGAGACCAATGATCAAGAAAGTATTGAGGATAGTAGCATCCACGCGAAAGTGTTCCGATGTGGCTATAATTACGTCAAAAAGCGTAATTTGCTCCAGTATGACAGTATGTCTCCGAACGACAACGCGAGCCCGGGAACTATAAAAATCATGGGTAGACAGCAGGCCTGTGACTATGAATCTCCCTGTACTCCTGGGTAATTTCTCAATAAAGAAGAGTTGCTATGCTTTTTCGAAGTAGTGGAAAGGGGAAGGTTGCTAAGGATCATAGTGCGGACGCAAAAATCTCATCTTGTGAAATCTACCTGCTTTTTGACAAAGCCCACTTTCTCCCAAATATCCTTTCAGAATTCTTGGCTCTCTCGTGATCCAGTCGTTCACTGAGACAAAGATATTTTGTCGGTCAAAGGTTCGGTATGCAAAACCGACCAGCGACGCTGTAAATTGATAGGGATAATGGTTTGATTACTGGTGAAAGGGTTATAGGGATCTAAAGTTTCTTCATTTATTTCCACATGTCTCCAAGAATGAATAAGAGGTTGCCTCAGCCTAGAAGAGGATGGACGGTTCTTTCTTTTAGAAGAGGAAGCTAGAGAATGGGTCGTGGTGAAAAGGAGTTTCAAGTATTGAAAGTACTTGAAGAGAAGAAGTTGAAAAGTTGAAAGATTTTTCTAAGTCCTGTTTATGCGGACTTGCGCAATCAAATTTGATTGCGTGGGTCAGCGCAAAGGCCAGAAGACTTTACGCGAACAGGGATCTGTTGCGTGGGTTCGCGCAAGCAAAGATCGTTGCGCAGAAAAACTGCAAAGGAGCAGAGGTCCACTACAGTACAAATGTGTGGAAAGTGACTGAAGGATCGTGGTATTTATAGGAAGTGCAGCCAAGTGTGGTACGCGGGTTTCAGTTGCGCAGACTCGCACAAAAGGTGCAAAATTGATCCTTCCCTTTAATTTTTGGAGAAACAAAGAAAGGATCAAGGGGACATCTATTAAGGCATAAAAAATGAGAAGAAAGAATCGGAGAAAAGGAGATTGAAAGGTAGGAAGTGGAAGGAAATGAAAAATGAAGAAAAACAAATGTTTTTGAGGTCGATTGCGTGAGTCAGCGCAATCGATATTAGTTGCGCGGGTCTGCACAATGAAAATGTCAGTTGTGCGGGTTCGCACAACTGATATCCGGACATGATTCCCATACACAGTCTAGATTAATGAAAGGTGGGTCCCATGGCACTAAAATCGAGGTGCCACACGTGCGAGGACCTATAAATACCCCCTCCCCTCCTTCATTTGCATCGATTAAAGATTTTACAGAAGAAGTAGAGCAAGGAGGAATACTCAAGGTGAGAGAGAGAAGGCTCTAGTGGTTTGTGCGGACCCGCGCAAACCATATCGGTTGTGCGGGTCCACACAACCAGACTACCCTGCAGTCTATGAAGTAAAAGAGCCAACATGCTGCTGAAATGGCCAAGTTTCCAGATTTCTTCTGTTCAAGCTTTAAGAGGAGAAATTAGTAGAAGAGATCTGTAGCATATTCCACTTAAAGAGATGATCAAATCGCAAGTCGAAGTGCTGCCAGATTTGATATTTGACTTGAATATTTGAACTTTGTTAATTCCTACATTCTAAATAATTTATCTTAGAATCAAGGGATGTTTGAGGATGTAAAACGTTTAATTACAAGAGTTCTTTACAACATGGATGCAGAGTGGAACGGCGGTATTGCGTCTCAGTTCCAAATTTATGTTACCCAGATACAGGGTCCATCGCATTTTCATTTCAAATGTGTATCCTCACTCAGGTAACAAGACTATGTTGACTTCTTTCATGGCCCATATTATGCATTCTGTTGTGTCTGGTATCCATATATGTCTTCCTTCTCTTATTTGTCATCTTATCATTCAGTTTCGTCTCCATCCCGATCATAGCGATATTCCTTTTACTTATCTTATAACTGCCCTCGCTACCCATGTTTTGGTAGCTATGCCTGTTGGAGAAAGTTCCATTAATCTTCATCCCTTCAACAATTCAAATATCAACAAGATGAACCTAGACCTAGTACGTGGTTAAGTTGTTGGGGATATTGGAGGAGGTGAAGAAGCTAAAGAAGATGATGCTTTGCCACAAGAAGATGTAAACATGGATGATTTGTTTAATAAGCTAGATTCAGATTTTGAGGCTGATTCTGATTATCAGTCTTTGGATTTTGATGAGAGATTGCGTGGTCTTGAGGAACAGGTGGCTCAGATTCATGTAACCCAACAATCGCATTTTAAATATATGTGCAAATATATGAGGCGCATCAATAAGGGTTTACATCAGATTGATCCATCTGTTCCTACTCCTTCATCAGGATCTTACTAGTTGTCCTATTTGCTTTGGTTCTGTATTAATTACTTTTAACTATCTTTACCGTCTGTGAGTTTGGATGAGAACTACTTGAACTACTTACCTCTTGTGACATGATACTTGATGGTTATCTCATATTTATCTTTTTATCATGTTCTTTTCTATCTTATTTACTCTCTTATTTTCTACATTTATCATTGATCATCTATTTCTTTCTTTTGTCATGTTATGACAAAAAGGGGGAGAATATTGCTTGATTTGATATGATGATATGGTGGATGAGGATGAAGAGTCTAATTGCAAATTATTTTTTTTTTTACAATTTGCTTCTCCTGATTTAAAGGGAGTAATGGATTAAGGGGGAGAGTTTCATGGTGTGTATAGATGGTGCATGTCACGCCCCAAACTTGAAAATCGAGCTTATAAAATTCTCAATCACCGAATCCAGTGCCAACAGCCTCCGTAGTACCCCATTCTCGGCTCCCAGCGCGCATACGCCAGATTCTGATCCTGGGATCCTACAAGGAGGATTTTCCAACATACATTTATCATGTAAGAAGCATAACCACAAGTTTACCCAAATCACAGAGGCAGCATCATCATCACATATCCACTAATATAAACAGTTGAATGCATTACTGAAAGGGAAATACATGCGTATTGAAAAATCAAAGCTCCCGGAGATGGCTGCACACTCCAAGCTCAACGCTGCTGCGACCTAACGCCACCTGCACACATCTATCGTGCATAAGCTTATAGAAAGCTTAGAGGGTGGTGAAAGTGTGTGCACAAGGTAAGTGTCAAGTATGCAATATAATGCCATAAGTCATACAATATTGGAATAAGCGGAAATACTGATAAGGTCATGAATCATACGATATCAGAGTAAGCGGAAATATACTGGTAAGTCCATGAGTGCCATCAGCCGTACCAAGGCTATGCAATGTAAGACATGAATGCTAACAGCCGCCATATCAATGTAGAAACATGGAAACCTAAAATGTTAAATGCTGCGGATGCAATGCAATATGCGGTGCGACTGAAATGACCAAGCAGGAGTGAAGTCGGGATGATAGTACGTAGTATTGTAGGTTATGGGGTCCATCATAAGGGACTTCTATCCAAACCAGTCTCATACCTAAATTTGGATAACCAAACTCAATGTAGTAGACTCCTGATCTCAGGTTAGTCACACAGCCCGACCAAAATCCTTGCCATTACGAAGGTACATAATAATTAGTTGCGCACCACCAGCCTAAGTGGATAGTGAATGAATGAATGAATGAGTATGCAACTCCTACTCAATAAGTCCACATATCATTATAGTTCCTCTCTGGTAAATCACCGGGGTCTAGTACACTCCAAACCAGATTACCGCCCCCATCACGTGCAACAAGGTGAGTGGAAGAGACCTCACTATCCGCTTGCTAATATCGGGCCTAGCACGTCGATAGCGGACCCATTCCTCAAGCTGGTCAAAGTCAGCCTAGCTTTGGCCCCTCCTCTCGGGCAGGTAAGGTCGCACGCCATTCCAACTGACCATGACACAGTGGGAGACGCGGCCTAACGGTATACAGCCCTCATGCGCTCGTGCATTCACTCGGTTTAGATGTTGGAGCAACTTCTAGAACTAAGAGGGTTTAGGGAATTTCACCCTGGTACATCTATAGCACCCCATGTAAAATAGATTTTTGGTGTTCCATCTGGCCATCCACATCCACGATATACCTGTGGAGGCTACGACCCTGATGTCACTAGGGCGTACGGTAATTATAATCACACAAAGCGAGATGTATGAGTCATGTCAACCAGTCATGCATCAGACTTGCGCATACCACGTGCTCTGTGGGGTAACTCCGCCTATCAGGGAGTCCCATGATAATCTACCCAATGGCATGTACTATCATCAATCACTCATCATATCAAGCATATATATGATGCGCATGGGCATGCATCGTGAAGTTATACTAAGCGTGTTATAAGATGATGGTGTACTCTCCTCATATCAAGGATGGGCCTAGATAGCCTACTCATAACAAGAATGGGCCTCACAATGGGCCTAAGGGAAGGTCACAATGTGGACATCTAACCATCATTGCCCATCAATATGGACATTTAACCAACATTGCTCCCGAGCTGTGGCCTACATAAATATCATTATATACATTATAGTGAAATCACACATTACACCGGTCCGCACATTCATCGCATTGGGCCTCACTCAAGGGCCACATATACACCACATCGGGCCTCGCCATACAGGCCACAAATACATCACAATGGGCCTTATCAACTGGGCCACAAATACATAACAAGTGGGCCCTGCACATGGCCCTCAAATACATCATAATGGGCCACCTCACATAGGCCAAAAATACGTCACAATGGGCCACGACATATGGGCCGGAAATACATCTTAATGGGCTACGACCCATGGGCCTCAATATACGTCATAATGGGCCGTAACCCATGGGCCTCAATATACATCAAGTGGGCCGCATCAATGGCCGCACCAATGGGCCTCATATACAACGAGTGGGCCACAATAATGGGCCGCACCAATGGGCCTAATACACATCAGTATGGGCCTCATCATATAAGCCGGAAATACATCTCAATGGGCCTCATCATATGGGCCAGAAATACATCACATCAGGCCTTACCCATGGGCCACGAATACATCACAATGAGCCACAACCCATGGGCTTCAACTACACAATAGGTGGGCCCTACACATGGGCCTAATATACATCACAGGTGGGCCCTGCACATGGGCCTCATACACATCAAGTGGGTTACATCAATGGGCTGCACTAATGAGCCTCATAGATGGGCTACAAATATATTAAGGTGGGCCTCACAGATGGGCCACAAGTATATTAAAGTGGGCCTCAAGTGGCAACTTGGATTACATCTAAAATCATTTCAATAGTTGTAGGTGCAACATGTGTATCACTGTACACTATCATTCCATGGGGCACATGGCACTCTAATGATGATCAGCACTGCCCAAACATGGTCCATGTAAATCAGCACTGTCCAAACATTGGACAGCACCATCCAAACAATGTCCAAGTAAATCTGCACCATCCAAACATTGGACAGCACCATCCAAACAATGTCCAAGTAAATCTGCACAGTCCAAACATTGGACAACACCATCCAAACACTGTCCAGCACCATCTAGCACAATCTGGATGGTGTGGTATAATACATCATGGGGACGACAGAACTTGGTGACGTCAATTCACCAGCTATATGGCTTGTGTGAGACACATCAACCAATCTATTTCCAAGAAGGTGGTCCCACGTGGGGCCCACCATATATGCATATGATATATATATATATATAATATGATATTATATTATTAATATTATTATTTTTTTATTATATATATTTTTATTTATTTACTAAATCATGCCAGTGTCCTGCAACTGCTGGACTGCAGCACGCTGCAAGAGATGGAGGGCTGGATATACAGTTACATCTCGATGGTCCTTACCGTCCAGAACACTAGACGGGGTGGATGAAAGGCACATGCATCACGATAGGGCCCACCGTCTAGATCATGGTGGGCCATGTCTAGATCTTAGACGGTCTGGATTCAACACATGCATCAGATGGGCTCCACCGTCCCAGTTGGATGGCTATATGAAACACATAAATCAGGTGGGCTCCACCGTCCCAACTGGATGGCTAGATTAAACAGATGGATAGCATGGAGAAACATATACATCAGGGCCCCTCTGTCCAAACGGACGAATGGTGTGAATATAACAAATACATCAGGGGGCCCCACTGCGGCAGCCTTGCTGCTGGACGGTGTGGATTTAACACATACATCAGTGGGACCCACAAAACTTGCTGACACAATCAGCAACTACATCCCACCGTCTATGGTATGGACAGTGAGGATGATAGACATACATCGCTGTGGGGTCCATAATCTCATTATCAACATAACAAAAAGAAAGAGAGAGAGAGATGGAGAGACGTGAGAAGGGGTGGGACCCTACCACTATGGGCCCCTCAATACAATGCATACATCAAGATGGGTCCCACCATGTGTGGGCCCTCAATCCATCAAAATCACACAAATCGACTCTAGAAAACACCCACCTTTAATCTCCTCTTCCTTCTTCCGCCTATAGCCTCTAGAGCTCCAAGGGAACGATTTCAACGGTTGAAATGATCTTTAGATGGTGGAGATGGGAGGTAGGAAGGTGGGCCACACTAGCTTCTCTCGTGGAAGCTTGGACGTGGGTTGCTTGGAGAATGAGGGAGAGAGAGATGAGAGAGAGAGAGAGATGGGTGAGTGATGGGTGAGTGATGGGTGTACTTGGTTGTAAGAGAGAGAGTTGATTTTGGGGAGTGTGGTTGTACTTGGGGATGGGTGTTGTACTTTGACTAGTTATGTGATTGATTTGATATGTTTCTCTTGATTTTGCAAATACGCGGCATTTTCCTCGAACTGAATGCGGGCCCACGTCTCCTGGCCCGGGTATCGCCTCGGCTCGTAATACGCGGTGTCAGAACCGCGATGACAGCGCAGTCGCTAGGATATAAGTCTCAAGTCGAGCCGACTCTAGAATATGGGATACAACTCAGGATTGCGCACAAACACCAATTACAGACTGTTGGTCGTCAAAATTCGACCGGGAGGACCGCGGAAGCCTAAGGAATGGTACGGGCTAAGATACGGGTCTCACAGTGTATGATTCTTTATTAATCATATGTTGTTGTTTAATTATTGACTAAATGGTGCATGATTCTTTATTGAGCATGTGTTCTTATTGAATATCTATTGCATGACTCGTATTTTTATTTTGTCACAAATTTGACAAAGTGGGAGATTGAAATTGCTATGTTGAAAATCCTAAGTTTAGTCAAATTTTGGTGTGCCAAACCAATTCGAGTTTGTGTCATGCTTATGTGTTTTATGTATCAAGCTTATGCTTTGATTGCTTTGAATCTTCGACGATCATGCTGAATCAATCTTGCCGATATCTACGACGAACTTGCCAATATCTTCAAGCTGAAGAAAGTGTATGAGTTTCAAGTATTGGTTGAAGACTCAAGTTTCAAGAACCTAATCGCAATATTGTGGTTCAAGTTCTATAACTGAAAACATCCAAGAACTCAAGTTCTAATTAAAGACTAAGTCCATTACGTTGAGTTCAAGCTACGAATATCGCAAGTATTAAAGCTGCCAATGTGATCGATAGTTTGATGGTTTACATGTTCTATCTCACAAGTAAGATATGAATGACCTAGATTAACCTTAGGGCAAGTTACGTTCATTTTGTACTTGGTATCGATCATTTTATAAGTTAAAAGTTTATTTTTTTGACTAGCCCTAACACTGGATCGACCAGTCCTAGTATCTTCTCGACCAATTCAGGATTTGTTATAATTTTTTAGAATTTTTCTATTGGTCCTCGACCAATCCTGGAATCTTCTCGACCAGTCGAGTAAACAATGCTCGACCGGTCATGCAGGGCTCGACTCAAATTACAACAAGCATTCTGGCACCACTCAACCAATCGTGTGGAGTCCACGATCAGTTGAGCAGGCCACTCAACCAGTCATGGGACCCACAAGGCTAGTCAAACACCTATCAAATCTTATCGCGCCAGAATTTTTAAAAATCTGTTGGACCTAAAGTCAGTCGAAGCAAACCTAAGGCCAATCGAGTAAACAGATTTTTCACCTATAAATAGCACTTGAATTTTAAAGTTTTTCATTCAATTCTAATTATTTTTAAGAAATTACTCTGAGATAATTTTGTGTTCATTTTAAGCTATTTTGTGCCTATTTTAGATTCTTTATAAGTAGCTCTTGTTATTTGATTTTAGATCTCTATTCCAATCTGATTTTAAAAATGGACATTTGATTTACCCTTTCTTAAGATCGAAATCAGATCAAGCTAGCCCAGGTTGATTTAAATTAAAAATCATCTAGACCTAGAACCCTATACACTTGTGGGACTGAACGTTGAATATCTACATCGTCATCAAGTTGGTTCTATCGGGCTACTTCAGAATCTTCATACAGATAAGTGTTTCCTTTTCTGTAATTCCAGTTTATTTGGTTTATGAGATAAACTAGAAAATCTCATTTGGTTTTTTTTGAGATCAACCAGAAAATCTCAGAGTGTGGGGTTGTGATTGTGTGAGCCCACTTAAAATACAATTGTGAAGGTTTTAGGTGAACCTTTAAAAACCTATTTGATTAGTGAACGCTAATATTCCGAGGGAGTGGATATTAGGAGTGGAGTAGTTGTGTGGTTGTTTTCAGATAGTTGGTGTACACACACAAACCACTATAATTCTCAGGTGTTTGGTGGGTGTTTAATTTATTTCTTTATCATTTTATGGTTTAAGATCGTGGGTTGTATTTGTGGATGTGAATGTTGTAATCTTTATTTTTCAAGCATTGTGTGGTGAATGTTGTAATAGATTAGTTCTTATTTCTTTCACCTCCATTTGGGTTTGAGTTTTTAATACTTACCCACATTCTACTAAGGTTGTCCTACCATAAACCGTAGGTTTTTGGTGCCAGGTTGTCCTTCGAACCAAGTTTGTATTAACCTCTCAATACTTGTTTTTGGAGGTTGCTTTCTATTGTGCTATCAATTGTTTATTAAGTATTTATTTTCGTGCTTTATTTTTAAATTTGGCATTATCCTATTCACCACCCCTCTAGGACATTTAGCTCGGCCTTTTCAATCTTCCATGCGCCAATTTGTCGAGATGATGTGCAATGGGGAGTTCATGAATAAAAATGTTAATGAGGTGTGGGATTACTTTGACAAACTCGTTAAAACCACACAATCATGGGACATCTCCCCAAAACCTAACACTACATCTAAGCCTACTCAAGCAAGGGAAAGGGGTGGGATATACTTGCTGAAAGAGGATGATGATATAAATGCTAAAGTGGTTAGTCTCACAAGCAAGGTCGAGGCCATGGAACTTAAGAAGGATAAGGTTAAAGAAGTTGTTTACGGTATTTGTGCTTGTAACATTCACACAATTGAAAATTGCCCAAGGATACCCGCTTTTCAAGAGGTACTGAACGAGCAATCGAATGTCGTGAACGAGTACCAAAGACCGTTCAATGGTCCCATCTCTAACACATACAATCCTAGTTGGAGAAATCATCCGAACTTTAGTTGGAGGAATGGACAAACTGCTACTCCTCAAGGAATCCCTAACCAATTCTTGAATCAAGGGAAACCTCAAGAGGATCCGGTTTGGAAACATATTCAAAACCAAGAGCTTATTTATCAGAGTATATTGCAAACCCTTCAAAACCTTTTAAAGGCTATACAAGGGCGTGAGACAAAAAATTCAATTGGGGAGAAAGGGATCCTACCGGCTCAACCTCTTCCCAATTCAAAATTGCAATATGAAATTAGTGACCCAAGCTCTTCGAAGTAAATGGAACAAGCCAAGTCTATCACCACTCTTAGGAGTGGAAAAACAATTGACAAATCTATTCCAGTAAGAACTGAAGAGTCCAAGGACCCGGAAGAAGAAACAGAGGATAGACCTAACATTGCTCTACATGGATTAGAACTGGAACCTCTGAGCAAGCCGATTGCTCCATTCCCCTAACAGTTAATTGCACCAAAATCTCTCTCTAATTCTCAGGACATTCTAGAGGTGCTTAACCAAGTGAAGGTCAACATCCCTCTCCTAGATGTCGTGAAATAAATTCCTTCATTTGCCAAATTTCTGAAAGACCTATGCACGACCAAGAGGCGGCAAAGTATCAAAAAGAAAATTTTTCTAACAGAAAAAGTGAGTGTCATTCTCAAGCAATATGTGCCATAAAAATAAAAAGATCCAGGTAGCCCAACCATCCCTTCTGTAATTGGGAACTACCGGATTGAGCACGTGCTTCTTAACTTAGGAGCAAGTATAAATCTGATCCCTTACTCGATTAATGAACAACTGAGTCTAGGTAAATTAAAACCCATTCGGAACACATTACAACTTGATGATCGCTTAGTTCGTGTACCAAGAGCGATAATTGAAGACGTGTTGGTCCAGGTTGACAAATTCTACTACCCGATAGATTTTATCGTCTTGGATACTTAACCCATCGTAGACATGAGCACTCAAATTCTCGTCATTCTTGGTCGCCCATTCCTTGCCACATCAAATGCAATCATTAATTGCATGAATGGAGTCATGAGTTTATCTTTTGAAAATATGACATTGGAGTTGAATATCTTTTTCAATAAGGGAAAACAGTTAGAGGATGATGACGATGCCCACGACATTAACATGATTGACTCTTTCGTGAAAGATAGAACACTTTTGACCTTATCCTCTAACCCTCTAAAGACATGCCTGGCCCACTACCATGATTTTGATGATGATATGATTAGGGAGATAAGAACCATGTTGAATACCATGCCAATACTTGAAGTTAAACGGTGGAGGCAACAATTTGAAGAATTGCCCCAAACTGATGTAATGCCTCTACCATCTAACCTCAAGGCACCAAAGCTTGACCTAAAACTTTTTCCCTTTAATTTGAAATATGTATATTTAAGTCAAGATGAGACATACCCGGTGGTGATTTCTTCCCACCTTGAGTAGGAACATGAGAGTTTGCTCATCTCTACTCTCATTAAGCATAAGGGAGCCCTTGGATGGTCAATTGCAGACCTCAAGGGAATTGACCCTTCGATTTATACTCACCGCATTTATCTAGAGGATGATGCAAAGACCTCCCAACAACCACAACGTAGATTAAATCTAAACATGAATGAAGTAGTTACAGCCAAGGTTCATACCCTATATCGGATAGCCGATGGATGAGTCCAACTCAGGTGGTTCCTAAGAAGTCTGGAATCACCATCGTAGCCAATGCCAATAATGAACTCATACCAACTAGAGTCACTACTGGTTGGAGAATGTGCATTGACTACAGCAAGTTGAATATCGTCACAATGAATGACCACTTTCCTTTACCCTTCATTGATCAAATCTTGGAAAGGCTAGCCAGTCATTCCTATTACTGTTTCCTTGACGGGTTTCGAGCTACAACTAGATAAAGATAGCCCTTGAAGATCAGGAAAAGACTACATTCACATATTTCTTTGGCACCTTTGCTTATCAAATGATGTCATTCGGACTGTGTAATGCCCCCGCCACTTTTCAATGATGCGTGTTAAGTATTTTTTCTGACATGGTGGGGCAATATTTAGAGGTCTTCATGGACGATTTCTCTATTTTTGGTCCATCCTTCAGCGATTGTTTGGAGGATCTTAAATGTATGTTGAAGTAATGTGAGAAAAAGAATTTGGTACTAAATTGGGAGAAGTGTCATTTCATTGTTCGTAAGGGAATTGTTCTTGGTCGTATCATCTCATCCAAGGTAATTGAGGCAGATAAAGCTAAAATTGATCTTATCTCTACCCTACCTCCGCTCAAAAGCATAAGAGATGTGCGGTCCTTCCTGGGACATGCTGAATTTTATAGAAGATTCACAAAGGACTTCATTTACCTCTCTCGTCTTTTATGTAATCTACTTCATAAAGATGTACCATGTGAGTGGACTGAGTAATGTTAAGAAGTTTTTTCTAAGCTCAAGGGCATGCTAACCACCGCACATATCATGCAGCCACCCAATTGGAGCATTCCTTTTGAACTTATGTGTGATACGTCCGACTATGGTCTTGGGGCGGTGTTAAGCCAGAGAAAAGATGAAAAACCCTATGTTTTACACTACGCAAGTAAAACCTTAAATCCTGCCCAAGTGAATTACTCTACTACGGTGAAAGAACTCTTAGCCGTAATATTCTCTTTGGACAAATTTAGGCCCTACTTAATCGGATCTAAGATCATCATCTACACTGATCATGCAGCGCTCAAGTATCTTTTTTCTAAGAATGATGCTAAGCCCCACTTGATAAGATGGATCCTTCTATTTCAGAAATTTGATTTGGAAATAAAAGATAAAAAGGGAGTAGAAAATGTAGTGGCTGACCATCTTTTCTGCCTTGATCTCCCTGATTCTCTTGAGACAAAGATAAATGATATGTTCCTTGACGAACAATTGTTTAAAGTCTCCCACTCACCTTGGTTTGCTGATATTGGTAATTATCTTGCCATAAGATTCACACCAACACATTAGACTGTGCAAGATAAGAAAAAATTCTTCGCCGAGGTATGCAAGTTTTTCTAGGATGATCCGTATTTGTTTAAATATTACCCAGACCAAATCTTAAGGAGACATGTGCCACATAATGAACACCAAAGTGTCATCTCCTTCCATCACTCTCAAGCCTGTGGTGGTCACTTTTCTGCTAAAAAGTTTACGATTAAGATTCTACAGTGTGGCTTTTACTGGCCCACTATGTTCAAGGATACTCATGAATTTTGTAAAGCTTGTGAGCGTTGTCAGAAATAGGGAGCATTGTCCTGTCAAAATATGATGCCATTAAACTCCATTCTTATCATAGAAGCATTTGATTATTGGGGCATCGATTTCATGGGACCATTCCCCCAATCCTTTGGGAATTTATATATTCTGCTAGCAGTAGACTATGTCACTAAATGGGTCGAAGCGATTCCAAGCTGGAACAATGACCATCAAACGGTCATTAAATTCTTAAAAGAAAACATTCTTTCCCAGTTCCGAACGCCTCAAGCCATCATTAGTGATGGGGGCTCATATTTTTGTAATAGGTCATTTGTGAATTTAATGAAGAAATATGGCATCTCTCATAAGGTGAGCACTTCATACCACCCACAAACAAGTGGACAAGCTGAGATTTCTAATAGGGAGATCAAATATATTTTGGAGAAAACGGTTAACCCTGATCAAAATGATTAGTCAATCTGATTGACCGATGCGTTATGGACTTACCGTACCGCATTTAAAACCCCTATTAGAATGTCTCCCTTTAGACTTGTCTAGGGGAAGGCTTGCCACTTACCTATGGAGTTGGAACCTAGGGCTTACTGAGTGATTAAAAATCTGAACTTCAATTTAGACAACGCTAGTCGCTACACAAACTATAATTGAATGAAATTAAGGAGATCCAGAATGATGCATACGAGAACTTGAGAATTTACAAGGACATGATGAAGGTGTTCCATAATAGGAACATCCTTCGAAAATCATTCTTAGTTGGTCAAAAAGTTATTTTATACAATTCTTGGTTACATCTTTTTCTGGGTAAACTCCGATCTCGTTGGAACGGTCCTTTCACTGTTACTAATGTATATCCTCATGGGGTCGTCAAGATAAAGAATCTAAACAATAGTAATACTTTTAAAGTAAATGGACATCAGTTGAAGCCATTCGTTGAGAAATTTGATTCAGATGACATACCCATACCTCTGATTGATCCTGTTTACCAGGATTGACCTCCTAGTCCGACGGAGGTATCGTTAGGTTTATTGCTTTCATAAAATTTAGGACTAGGATAGTTTGCTTTTACTATTTTAAGATAGTTTGCTTTCCATTTATTTAAGATAGTTTGCTTTTCGGTTGTTTAATTCTTGTACTAACCCACCTTCACGCTGAGATCCTTTAGAAAAAGCCTCAAAATTCCTTCATCAGGTACTATCTTTCCATCACTTCTCCTTCAATTACACTATCTCTTTTACAAATCATGCTTATTTCTTTTACATTGAGGATAATGTAGATTTTATGTTAGAGATGGGAGATTAGGTAAACTAATCAGTGTTTTCTCAGTTTTGAATAAAATTTACAAAATTTTTGAAAAAATTTCAATGTTTATCTATTTAGAAGCGATGAATTGTGTATTTAAGAATGTTTTGAGTATACTGATAAGATAGAGATTGAAGAATTGTTGGAGTTTGATCATCTAAGTAATATATCAATTACAGTTCTTGCGCTCAATTGATTAAGAGGAAGTTTGAATAGCATGTTAATCTAAATTACAAGACACATTTAATTTACTTTCTATGAATAGTACTAGATCTTTTAATTGTTAGTATGATGATCATTGAAAGATATTGAGAATCGAGTCTGGAGAATTTTATCCACCTTAAAAGAAGAAAATGACTAGTTAAAAAACAAGAGATCGACAAAAAGGTCATGTATGGTGAAAAGACTGAAAAAGTTTGAAAAAGAATGAAAAATCTCAAAGTAAAGAGAAAAGACTAAATAAATACAAACGACCATTGATATAAAATCAAAAACTGGAAAAAGAAGGAAAATGGGATAAATTCAGAATCGGTAATTGAGTTTTCAACCAATCTTGAAGTGATGAGCATGGCTAACATTATGAAAAGATAGTATTTTTATGAGAAGTAAGTTGATTTTCACTGAGCACGTTGAAAAACTTGATATGCGAACTATGCTCCAACTTAATGGATAAAGAACTTATTTAATTGATTGCTTATGTGATTCAGCTCTAGGTTTTCAAAATCTCACTTTCTCATCTTGAGTCTACTCATTCATATTTGATTACACAAAAGATTATTTTCTGAAAAAGGTCTGAACATTGCACATTGAAGTTCATTTTTTGCATACTTTGCTCGAAACTAGCAAAATGCTGGTTGGGGATTGTGTTGAGGGTCAAATATTGCATATTATCTCTCATTTATTACTTAATTTTATGAAGATGATAATGCGTAATGTTTTATTTTAATCATGTTTGTGTTACAAGGTGAATTTAAGAGCTTGGATTGAAAAGGATGTTAAAAGCATGGATTTAACGCTTAAGAATCACCAAAGCCAAGGATGGATCATGTGAGAGAAACAATGAAGAATTCACATGCTAAAGATCCAAGAAAACTAAGTGAGGAATAAAGAGAATTGAAGACTTGAAGTGAAGAAAATGAACCCTAAAAATTTGCCTGCTTCAACTAGTCTAAGCCCTCCTTCGACCAATCTAAGGCTCTTGCTCGACTAGTCGAAGAATCCTCGACTCTAACTCCAGCAATAAAATCCTCTATATTCTCATCATCTTCAACCAGTCGAAGGAGACCCTTGACCAGTTGAAGTTAGTCCTCGACCAGTCTAAGGATACTCAAATTCTGCATGGATTGCGTAAATTTGAAGCGGTTTCCGAATTTTTTCAACTCGGTGCGAAAGTTAGAGTTCCAAAACTATAAATAGGAGTCCTTAGGATGTTTCTAAGCATCTTCTAGGGTTTAAGGAGTGAAGAAAAAGGGTGGAGAAGCCATCGCCAAGAGTTTTTCTTCCTTTTCCTTAGTTGTTTTTATGATTTTCTTAAGAGATTTTAGTTCAACCATGTCTATGGTTGGCTAAACCTCTTAGCTAGGGCTAAGAGGTGAAGCTTGTAGTGTAATGGGATGTTTCTTTTACTTTGATTCATGTTTATGTTGAACCTTCTTTGATTCTAGTTTGATTTTAAAGGAATACTTTCAATTCTTAATGGTTTATTGTGACTCAAATTATAGTAGATCTGCAATAGCTTTGAGTATCTTCTTTTCCTGATTTTGAGATTGTAGAATTGGTAAATCCTGTTGCTAGCCATCGTCCCATGGGCATGGTTTGGTGATGGAATCGCTTCCAATTATCACAATTCTCATCCATTGAGAATTAGGTCAAGGAAAGTTCAGACTGATCTTAATTGTATATCTTCCAATTGGATAGGATAGGACTCCAATTCCAATCGTGTGACTTGAATCAAGTAAGAGGGCTCCCTGATCTCTACAAGTGGATCCTTAAAAACCCTAGTTACCACCTTTGAATTTGTTAGTTTTAATCACTTTCATCACAATTACCCTCTCAATTAATTTATTTAGATTCACATCTTCTTCTAGTTCTACTTCTAGTTACTTTTAGAAATGTACAAGATTAGTCCCTGTGGATTTAACCTCGCTCTCACCAAGATTATTACTACATCGTGACCCTACACTTGGTGTTATGAACATTAGGTCAGTTGTAGACGGGAATGCCCTAGTCACTAGTCGGACCTTTGTAGCTTCGCTATCTTACCTCATGAAGTATACAACGCGGCCGCTCGTTTGGAAGAGCAAATCTTGAACGAAGCTCGGTGGACCCATCCAAAGATGTAGCCAAGCTGAGCCGACTTCAATTAGGGTCAACTTAGATTCTCCCATAACAGAAGCCCCCCACTCCCTGAGTTTACAACGCAAGCTCCGGAGTGAATACACTTTGGAAGACGAGCGGACGGTGCAGGTCTTGTTATCCAATTATGTCGGGAACTGTTCCATAATCATAATGTCTAGTCTTATTATTGAGGCGTCAGGCTCCCTATAGCGGGCGGTTCGCTTCCTGGAGAGTGGTTGAAGGAAACTCGTCATGGGTTGAGGAAATGAGATGATTGAATCGCCTAGGAATCCGTCGTGAGCATCACAATCGAGAAAAAGGTGGGGCTTGGCCATGGAAGGCGTGCTACTCTGACTAATGAGGCGCTACCACGTATAGATTAGTGCTCGGTAACGGCTGTCTGTCTTCAGCAATAACTGCTTATCATGATTGCTTTACAGTTGAGAATAGTATAAGAACCATCGCTCCACTCATTTGGTTCATCATTTGCTAGCTATCATTCTGTCGCTGTGACTTTTGGAGTGAGCGAATTCCTATGAGTCTCTCTGTTCTTTGCTTCCTACTTTCCCAATATTTTCTTTTTGCCTCTCCATTAATCTCAATGTCAAACGGTCTAGACGATGTCCACGAGGGCTATACCTTCGAGGGCGACAGCGAGCTAAAGAGTACAGACTCCAAGCTCGGGGGGTCAGCAAAATTTCTAACTGTTATACCCCTAACTCCTCAGGTTAAAAAGGCTAAGACTAAGAAGGCTACTGCTCGAGATACAAGCAAGAAGAGAATTCACTAAGCACCCACTTCAAGGACGGACGCTGGGGCCAAGGGTGGACGGGAAGCTGAGGTTGTCCCGGGGGAGGGGGGGGGGGGGTCGGTCCTGGTCGAGTACCAAATGGAAACTATCCGAGCAGAGTACCAAATCTCAGACTTTATGAATATCTGAGCCCCAGCTCCATTCGACGTCCCTAGGAAACTAGCCGAGGGTGAAATAGTTATCTTCATATGCGCTCTCCAGTGTGGGTTGCAGTTCTCGGTCCATCCGTTCATGCGGGCAATGATGGCGTACTTGAAGCTGGCTCCTGGTCAGCTTGCCCCAAACTCTTGGAGGTCGTTGGTCACTGCCTTCATCATCTGGCATCAACTCAAGAACAAAGATCTGACGCCATATGAGTTTATATACCTTTACCAAGCCAAGCACAACTCGCAAGAGATGTGCTGGTACTACTTGTCAACAAGGCAAAATCGTGGCAAAGGCCTCATCACTAGGCTTCCAACCTCTAACAAGGATTGGAAGAACAAGTGGTTTTGGGCATCCAGGGAATGGGAGGCGCATGCCTCCGAGCTCAACAGTCTTCGGGACAGAGTGCCAACGAAATTTTCTAGGCCAGGTTGGATATTGCAATGGAATTTGTATTTTTGCTTTCAAGTAAGTTTTGTAGTGTAATGAGTTGTTTTTTATCCTCCGTAGTCTATGTAAAGGGCTCATCAGAGCTCTCCTCTACCCTCCGAGCCCAAGTTGACAGAGCTCGAGTGCTGAAAGAGGAGCAGTGCGCCTGGCACAAGCTCATCACCCCGACGAACCTCTATGAGTTAGGCTTCTTTAGATACACCCCCCTTCCTTTTGCCCTTGGTAAGCACCTCGTTTACGGCTTAGGCTTCTGTCGATTGAGTTTACTCTGAGCCAAGCTGTGTTTTGCAGGGATGGCCGAGGCTTTGGGTGCCAAGAAGAGGCGGCGGCCTCCTCCTCTCAGCGAGATGATCCGCGCCAAGCCCCGGTGGAAGATCACAGCGCGGAAGAAGGGGACTCCTCGGGCCGACACTGGGCCCTTTATGACTCCCGTCTCCGCCTCTGAAATTCCCCCAAATGCCCCTTCTTATCCACCCAGGATGGAAAGGGAAGTGGTCGGGGAAATGCCTGCCGCAGCTCCCTCTCATTCTAAGCTCGGAAGGGAGTCCATGGCGGGTGTTGAGCACATCAAGCTCACACTCGTTGAAGTCAACTATCTGGTTGGCAGAACTAAATCTCCGCCCAGGGGCAGGGATGTGCCAATGATTGAGGCTCATGCCTCGGCCACCAACAGCATTGGCGAGGCCGCCAGATCTGCTCCCCCCCAGAGTCTGAGGAGTATCTGCCTGACTATCACATGCCTTACTTAACTGAGTGGGCGGCCAAGCATGCTCTAGAGGCGGAGATCGCCGACCTCATCTCTCGCCACTCCGAAGCTTTCATGACTAACATAACCTCAGTATGTTATAAGGTAAGCCCTTTTCCCCATCTGACCTATCTTGTTCTTGATCTTGAGTTATTTCTCATTATATTCATTTTTCAGGCGGTGCCTGTGTTCTTATTGACTCGAGAGAGGCTGCAGGAGTTGGGCAGGAAAGAGGTGGAGAATAAAAACTTCCAGAGGGACAGGGCTGAGATGAAGGCGCTCTCACAATGTTGGCCAAGGAGGAGTTGTAGGGTCTGCTGGTTGAGGGCCATGTGAAGGAGTTGGTGTTCCATGGGGAGGTCAACGAGCTCCAGTCCCACTTAGATTTACCCAACTCCAAGCTGATGAAACTAAAAGTTTACCTCAACACGGTGTGTAACACCCTGAACTTTTCAATACCCGAGTATTGAAAGTTCTCGAGTGTTACCATGAAATTTAACATAATATGTACATGTGTACAACACCAATTTAACTATCCTAATCGTACATCTATTCCCTGACACAAATCTAACCCTTGAGAACAGTCTCCATCCATAAATCAAGTCATCTGACCGTTGATCACGTGGTTCAATACATGTACATTCCTTTAACTAAAATCAATAAATAACCCTTCATCCATAATGATTTAGACATAAGTTCTTTTATAAGAATTACTTAGAAATGTGTCTACAACCATGTAGAGCCATTAGATTTCACAAAACTCTTATATTAGTAATAATTATGAAAATGTTATTAACTTAGACCCTTGAATTCTAGATCACGTGGTTTCCATGATCTACTTAATGAGAAATTTTGCACCATGACTATGTATCATGAATTAGCCATGCATGTCGAATTTCAACCCTTAGATCATTGTAAAATGGTCCAATTGACAAATTAGCCTGTAACCATCGATTTTGGTGTCCATCACGTGAAGAAACCGCGTAGATAATCGTAGTGGACATTTCCCTTTATATGAACAGAGCGGATTCGCTCGCAAACATCACAAGTGGAGCCCACTTACAATGCATGTGCACAACGCATGTGCACCAGCAGTGCATTAAGTAAGAAGTCAGGTCAAACTCTATTTGACTCAATGTTATTCGAAAACAAGAAAGGGAGAGTCCTCCCGCCGCATGCAAGTAACAGACATGTCCACTGGAACGTGTTGGGGCCCACCATTAAGGATTGGATGACTAATCCAAACCATCCATTAGGTAGCCCGGATGAAACCGTCCCAACCCAAGTGGTCTCATGTGAGACTGTACACGGTTGTACTTGCAATCTCCGGCCGAAAGAGGGCCTCTGCGCTACGATACTAACGGACCGCGTCCGTTTGAGAATCAATGTGGCCCACCATCATGAGTATTCAAAGTGATCTGATCTATCCATTTTATCCGGAGGACAAATCCAAACCATAACCCAACTCTTTTCACACCAATCCACTCGAATGATCAAACAGATTCCGTCCTAAAACTTCCCGCGAACTGCACCAAGAAACCAAAGCAGTTTCCAACTCTACCGCATAAGAAACTTAAGGAAATCCATCTGAATCCAATCAGAGCTATCCAACACTAAACAATTGCAATTCCGACCACAATCACGTTGAGAAGGAGGGGTTGAATGCGATAGGAGCCACCTTCCTGATTTCATGCAGACGACTACGTAAAAAGGTCCACTACTAGCTAACCCATCTCACAACCAAGGGCGCAATCAGTACCCCCATTCGTGGGCCCATCCGAAGATAACCCTAGGCCGATCAGATCTACGAGGAGATGGGAAGATACCATCAAAAGGAAACAACAATCAAGCTATTTTGCGTTTCAATTACGCAGGAAGAACCGGACAGCGTCTATTCTTCACGTTACGCAATGAGATCATGTAAGGAGCCTTCGTAGGTGAATCTAGAAAACCCTTGCAACTATAAAAAGCCCCGACAACAATAGTAAGAGAAAGACTACTAGGAAAGGTGGAAAGAGAAAGGAAGAACGAGAAAGAAATAAGAGAGAGAAGAAGTTGACACTGGAGAAGGAGAAAAAGGAAGAAAGAAAGAAAAGGAAAGAAGAGAAAAAGAAAGGAAAATGAGAAAGAAAGAAAGGAAAGGAAGAAAGAGAGAAAGAAGGAAAGAAAGAAAGAAAAGAAGAAAGAAAGGAAGGAAGAAAGAAAGAGAGAGAAAGAGCATGTCAAGTATTCCTCCCTCTCACATTCTTTCTCATTTTCCCACAGCTTAAATCTAGGATTCAATTCCTTGACATATACTTACATTCGAGGAAAAAACAACATTTGAAGTGAGGGTTTTATCCTTTAAGCTTTCATTAATTTAAGTTGATATGAATTATCTTGCCTTTTGCATGCTTTCATGATTTCCCTTCTTACAATTATTTAATTTATAATCAACAATTGTCTACCCTTTTCGAAATTATGATATGATGTTAATTACAAGTGATCTTTATGAATTTATGTGGGAGATGGGTACAAGCCTTGCCCTTGCCTTTATCAATTTATTGAGTTAGCCATTGTTACTCTTCTCTTTATTGAGTTAGCCCTTACTACTTGTCTCTTTATTGAGTTGGTCATTGCCACTCTTCTATTTATTGAGTTGGTCATTGCCACTCTCCTATTTGATGAGTTAGTTATTGCTACTCTCCTCTTTATTAAGTTGGTCATTGCCACTTTTCTCGTTATTGAGCTGACTATTGTCACTCTTCTCTTTATTATATTAGTCTTGTACTATCATCTTTAAGGCTTGGGCATGTGTCTTGATATTCCAAAACCTTCATGATTTAGATCACGTTTTCTATCAATGCAAGTGATGTGTTAAAGGTATCACAACTAGTGACTCAATATTTATCAAGGATGTAATGCGTTACAGGTAGCGGCTCTCTTGGTCGGCACGTAATTTCGTGGGTTTGTTGGCATGGTGTACAATCGATGTATGTAAATTGTAATACATGTTACATCACTTTTTCGGGATTAGATGTCGCAAATAGTCGCTCCATGAACATATCATGTTACGTAAATTCTCCAACCACGTTGTTGTGTCACCTTGAGATGTTCGTATAAATCCACGTTAGCATTAGCCATGTCGACGAATATCTGTAGTTGTGATATGCGGGTTGAGTTGGGTTTTCTATGAATCGTATTCCACATTGTGATATCACTATGTATGATGAGCCACACACACTTTTTTAGGTATACATCTTATGTAGGTTGTTTGCGCATGCCGATTCCCTTGTAGTAGTGGAATATGAGAAGTATCAGAACCCTTACGCTACTTTTATGAATCTCTTGAATTATTGTTAATCTTAAAGAATAACCATCACTATGAGTAGGTCATTGACCCTCTCCAACCGTACAGATGATGCAAGTGACGTACAGATTGAAGACCTAGAGGACTATCTCCCTATGAAAGATTATACTGAAGGAATGAGAAGATAGTTTTATGAATTAGTTTTATACTTCTGCTTCGAATTCAATAAATGTAATAAGCTTCCATTGAGAGGGCATTTGATTATTCTTTTACTCTGATTAAATAATCAATACAGTCTATTTTATTCTCGTGAATTTACCTTCATGAATGTATCTGGATGTGATGTAAATGGAAAAAAAAGTGTGATTTTTAAGGTATCCAATTTATACATTTTTAACACCTGGTTTTCTTGGGCATGAGTATAAACTCTGGTCGTGAAAATTCAGGATGTTACACGGTGGTGGATGACAATGCCTGACTGGTGGCTGAGCTAGGGCAGGCCAACCGATGTTATTACCAAAATGGAGGTAGTAGTCGAGAAGGCCCTGGCTGCTCAACGCGCCAAGTTCGAAGCCTCGGCCGCTTCGATAACTGCTACCGCTATTGAGGAGTTCAAGTCTTCGGCGGAGAGGACTACCGAGGCTGAGAGGGTCTACTACTGTGGCTACAATGCCTGTGTGGATGAAGTCAAAGACCTCTATCCAGACCTCAACCTCGAAGCTCTAGCTACTGAGGATGCTGAAGAGAAACAGGCAAAAGGTGCTCCTCCTGCCGACCAACCCTCTAATGTTAATTTCCTCCTCCTCGTCATGCTGACTGATCTGTGCCCCATCTTTTTATCATATTTTTTTGGGTAATTGGATATTGCAGTGCTTCGGCGCCATTTTGATCAGTATACTTATATTTTTGGTCAATTTACTTGTTATGGATTGCGCTACACTTATGTTGATTATGTAGAATATGTTTGTGATTTTTGTCGAATGACGAGCCGACCTCTTCTTTAAGGGTCAGATCGTCGAAGGGTTCCATCTCTACACTTGAGAGATGGTCCTTCGTAACATGCTGGGATGGCAAGTCGACCAGTTCTTTAAGTGGTCGGCTCATCCATAGGACCTCTTTTCCTGCGCTGGAGGTCTCACGTAGAATGTGTAGAATAGAATGGGATGATTCCGTGTAAAAAAAATGCATCTTTTATTCAAAGTGTGGACTCATCACAAGTAGTTCCAACCTTTACATAAATTTCCTTAGGAATAATAGATCTTCAGGTGTTCCATGGGTGCGGTAGTGGATGCCCTTCTAGGTCCTTGAGACGGTAGCAGCCGGGTTAGGTCGAGTTGACTACTGGATAGGGTCCCTCCTAATTTATTCTCAGGGACCCTACTCTAGGCTCCACTGTGTTCTGGAACACACGGCGAAGGACGAGGTCTCCCCATCAAAACCGCCTCATTTTTACCCTGGAGTTGTAGAAATGAGCAACCTATTGCTACCGAGCCGCAATTCGTAGTTCAGCTATGTTCCTCAATTCCTTGAGTAAGTCGAGGCTCGTTGTCATCTGCTCGATGTTTTCGCTATCCTGATAGGATCACACTCGAGCAGTGGGGAGTCCTATATCGACGGGGACAACGGCCTCGACGCCGTAAGAGAGGGAGAACGGGGTTTCTCCCATCGCTGACCGAGCTGTAATTCAGTAGGTCCAAAGTACGAATGGGAACTCCTCGGCCCAGGTGCCCTTTGCTTTTTCCAGCTTAGTCTTGAGATGGTTCTTTATTATTTTGTTCACCGCTTCCACTTGGCCATTGGATTGAGGATGTCGAGGCGATGAATAGGCATTCTTGATGCCGAGCTTCTGACATATACCCCTGAATCTATCATTGTCGAACTGCTTCCCATTGTCTGACACAATAGTGTACGGAATGCCGAACCAGTAAATGATATTCCTCCAGATGAAGTCTGTTACTTTCTGCTCGGTGATCATGGCAATAGGCTTGGCTTCAGCCCACTTGGTGAAGTAGTCAACTGCTACAATCACATACTTAATCTATCCTTTTCCCTGGGGCAGGGGGCCAATGATGTTGATCCCCCACTGAGCAAATAGCTAAGGTCCACTCATGGGGGTCAACTCCTCTGTCGGTTGCCTAGGGACGATAGCAAATCTTTGGCATTTGTCGCATTTCTGAGCAAAGTCCCTGAAGTCTTCTTAGATTGTTGGCCAAAAGTATCCTTGGCGGACGATCTTCTGAGCCAGGGCTCGGCCGCCAGAATGATTTCCACAGATTCCTTCATGAGTTTCTCGGATCATGTACTCTGCCTCTTCTGGTCGCAAACACCTTAAGTACGGTAGGGAGAAGCCTTTTTGTACAGAGTGTCCCCTATGATCATATACCACACCGCCCTGATCCTCAGGCATCGAGCCTCCAGTTTATCCTCTGGAACCTTGCCATCCCTAAGGTACTCAACTATTGAATCCATCCAGCTCATCATCGTCTTCACTAGGTGAACAACCCCATGGTCGAGACGATTAATGCTCGGCTCCGTGAGGAATTCCGTCAGGACAATATTTGGAATACTCCCTTCAGTGGCTGAGGCTAATTTCGCTAGAGCATTGGCCCAAGAGTTCTCGATCCTTGGTATCTGGCTGATGTCGCACATCTGGAATTTATTCATGAGTTTTCGAGCCTGGCCGAGATAGGCTATCGTCCTAACTTCCTTGGCCTCATATTCTGCTGATATTTGATTCACGATGAGTTAGGAATCGTGCTAGATGTTGAGAGCTCGGACTCCCAAGGCAATCATCAGCCTGAGTCAAGCCAATAGAGCCTCATATTCTGCTTTATTGTTCATGGCTTGAAAACCAAGCCTTATAGCGTATTAGACAATCGTTGAGTCAGGTGCTACAAGGATAATCCCTGCTTCCCCCTCGTTTCGAGTTCGAGGACCTGTCCACGAACAGGGTCCACTTGTCTGCAGTTACTGTCTCCGCTTTGATGTCCTCGGCAGGGGGACTGGCCTAGAGGATCATGAGGTTCTCTGTCAGATTGGTAGGTGAGTCCAGGTCAGATGTCCCTGCTTCGTTATTCTGAGTGGTGAACTCCACTATAAAATCGGCCACGGCCTGGCCCTTAATGGTGGTTCTTGGCCGATATTCGATGTCGAATTCTCCGAGCTCGACTGCCCACTTAGTCAGGTGCCTGGACACTTCGGGTTTCTGGATCACCTGGCGAAGGGGTTGGTTGGTGAGGACGACTATACAGTGCGCTTGGAAATATGGGCAAAGTCGTCGAGCAGATACAACTAATGCTAGGGCGAGCTTCTCCAGGCTCGGATATCTTATTTCTACTGGGACCATCACTTTACTAACCTAGTACACTGGATGATGTTTCCCCTCAGATTCTTTGATAAGGGCCGACCTCACGGCCGAAGCTGAGACCGCCAAGTAGAGGAACAACGGCTCCCCTTTCTCTGGTTTAAACAATAATGGAGGCGACCCTAGATATTGCTTTAACTGTTGGAACACCTGTTCACAATCCAAGGTCCACTCTACCTTCTTATTTCCCTTCAATTGCTGACTACCTTCTTATTACCCTTCAGTTGCTGAAAGAAGGGGAGGCACTTGTCAGTTGCCTTAGAGACGAATAGGCTGAGGGCAGCCACTCTCCCAATGAGGCACCGAATTTCTTTCAAGGTCTCAGGAGAGCTCATATCGAGGAGGGCTTTGATCTTGTCTGGATTCTCCTCGTTCTCCCTTTGGCTAACCTGAAAGCCAAGGAATTTACTCGAGTCCACACCAAATGCACACTTGGTCGGGTTCAACCTCATCTGATATTTTCGCAGGATGGAGAAGGTCTCGGCGAGGTCTGATACGTGGTCGGCTACTTAACACTCTTCACTAGCATGTTGTCGATGTAGACCTCCATAGTCTAGCCGATCTGACGAGCAAACATCTTGTTCACTAGTCGCTGATAGGTTGCTCCTGCGTTCTTCAGGCCGAAGGGCATGACTTGGTAGTTGTAGAGCCCTTTATCCATGATGAACATCGTCTTCTGCTTGTCCGAGGAGTGAATTGCCATCTGATTGTAATCGGAGTATGTATCCATGAACGTGAGAAGTTCGTGCCTGGCTGTACTGTCGACCAGTTGGTCGATCCTGGGGAGGGGGAAACTGTCCTTGGGACATGCTTTATTCAGGTCGGAGTAATTCACGCAGACCCACCATTTCCCATTAGCCTTTTTGACAAGCACGACATTTGCGATCCAGTCTGGATAATGGATTTCTTCAATGAAACCCACATCGAGCAGCTTATCAACCTCCTTGGCGATCGTTGCGTATCTCTTGGGCTCAAAAGCCCTTCTCTTCTACTTGACTGGCTTGTGCTCTGGGTCCACATTCAGCCTATGGACCATATCCTTAAGGGCGATGCCTAACATGTCCCGATGGGACCATGCGAAATGTCTTTGTGCTATTGTAAGAACTCTAACATATGTGCTCGCTAGTCGATGGTCAATAATGATCCAAGCTGAACCGTTCTGCTCAGGTCGGTGTCATCGAGCGAGATAGTCAAGAGATCTTCCATAGGGGAGCTTCCCTCCGAGGTATCCTCCCTAGGGTCGAGCACATTGATCGTTAGAGCTTGCATTGTTGTGCCCTTTCTCACGGCTATCTAGTAGCAACGCCGAGCCTCCTGCTAATCTCCTCAGAGATAGCCGACTCCTTCAACAGCAGGAAACTTCATCATCAGGTGGTATGTGGATACCACCGCCCTCATGGTGTTCAATGATGGTCGCTCGAGGATGACGTTGTATTTCGGTGGCGTGTTTACCACCAAAAAGTCCACCAGTAGGGTAACTTGGTTGTCCTTCTCCAGCTATGACTGGGAGGAGGATCGCCCTTTCCAAGATGACTTTATCACTTGCGAAGCTGTGCAGTGGGGTCCGAATGGGTCGAAGGCGCGACCTGTCGATGCCCATCTTGTCACACCCCAAACCTGGAGATCGGACTCACAGGAATCCCGATCACCGAATCTGATGCCGACAGCCTCCATAATACCCCATTTTTTGCTCCCAGCACCCATATGCCAGATTCCGATCCTGGGATCTTACAATGAGGATTTCCCAACGTACATTTATCTCGTAAGAAGCATAACCACAAGTTTACCCAAATCACAAAGGCAACATCATCATCACATATCCACTAAAATAATCATTTAAATATAATGCTGAAAGGGAAATACATATATCGAAAAATCAAAGCTCCAGAGGTCCGCCGCATGCTCCAAGCCCAACGCTGCTGCAACCTAACACCACCTGCACGCATTTATCGTGCATAAGCTTGTAGAAAGCTTAGTGGGTGGTGAGAGTGTGTGCACAAGGTAAGTGCCAAGTAAGCAATATCAGAGGAATTAGAGTAAGCGGAAATACTGACAAGCCCATAAGTCATACAATATCAGAATAATAAGAAAAATATGCTGATAAGTCCATAAATACTATCAACCTTATCTAGACTATGCGATGCAAAATATAATAAACCAATATCATATACTGATAAAGCAATGTAGATCAATGCGGAGATAGTAAGCTAAATATTATGTGCTGAGGATGCAATGCAATATGCAATGCGAATGAAATGACCAAGCTGGAATGTGAAGTCGGGATGATAGTACATAGTATCGCAGGCTACGGGGTCTACTACAAGGGACTTCTATCCAAACCAGTCCCATACCTAAATTTGGATAGTCAGACTCAATGTGGTAAACTCCTGATCTCAGGTTAGTCGCGCGCCCAACCGAAATCCTGGCCATGTGAAGGTACACAACAATTAGTTGTGCACTACCAGCCCGAGTGGATAGTGAATGAAATGAATGCATGAGTATGTAACTCCTACTCAATAAGTTCACATATCAGTACAGTTTATCTCTGGAAAATCACCGGGGTCTATTACACTCCAAACCAAATTGCCACCCCATCGCACGCAACAAGGTGAGTGGAAGAGACCTCACTATCCGCCTGCCAATATCGGGCCCGGCTCGTCGATAGACGACCCATTCCTCGAGCTGGTCAGACTTAGCCTAGCATTGCCCCTCCTCTCGGGCAGGTAAGGTTGTACCCCCTTCCGACCGACCACGACACAGTGGGAGACGCAACCTAATGATATATGGCCCTCATGCGCTCATACATCCACTCGGTCTAGACGTTAGAGCAACCTTTGGAACCAAGAGGCTTTAGAGACTTTCATCCAGGGATATCTATAGCACCCCATGTAGAACATATTTCTGGTGTCCCATCTGGCCATCCACGATATACATGTGGAGGCTATGACCCTGATGTCGCTAGGGCGTACGGTGGTTATGTCATACAAATGCGAGATACATGAGTCACATAGTCCAATTATGCATCAATCATACGCATGTTGTGCGCTCATGTAGGGCAACTCCGCTTATCAGGGAGCCCCAAGAATAACCTGCCCTATGACATATGCAATGGTTAATCGCATCTCATAACAAACATGCAAATGATGCATATGGGCTTGTATTATGATGCTATGCTGTCACATACTCATAATCGGTATTAATAACCGGCCTCAATAATCGGCATCAACATTCGGCCTTGACAATGTGAACATTTAACCAACATTGCCCCCAAGGGGTGGCCCACATAGGGTCAATCATATAGTGGACCCATGGCCTCACAAAGGACCTGATATACAACACCATGGGCCTCACTCAAGAGCTTAATATAGATCACGATGGGCCTTTCACATGGGCCTAACATACACTGGCCCTCAAATGTATCACAATGGGCCTCATCACATAAGCCTCATATACATCACATTGAGCCTTAAACACGGGCTGGATACACAACACAATGGGCCTCAAATACGGGCCGCATATACATCACACAGGCCGAATACACATCACAATGGGCCTCAACTATGGGTTGCACATACATCACATAGGTCTCGACAATCGGCCTCAGCAATCGAAATCGGCCTCAACAAACGAAATCGGCCTCAATAATCAGAATCGACACTCAGAATCGGCCTCGACATGGCTTCGACAATCCGAATCGGCCTATACAATCGGCCTCGATAATCGGAATTGGCCTCGATACTTGGCCTCGACAATCTGAATCGACCTCGATAATCGGCTTCGACAATCGGAATCGGTATCGACAATCAGAATCAGCCTCGACAAACGGTTTCGATTATCAAAATCGGAATCGGCCTCAACAATCGGCCTCGACAATCAGAATCGGAATCGGCCTCGACAATCGGAATCGACCTTGATAATTGGCCTTGACAATCGGAATTGGAATCAACCTTGACAATTGGCCTCGACAATCAGAATCGGCCTCGACAATCGAAATTGGAATTGGCCTCGACAATCAGAATCGAAATCGGCCTCGACAATCAGCCTCGACAATCGGAATCGGCTTCGATAATCAGCCTCGATATCAGAATCGGAATCAGCCTTGACAATCGGAATCGGCCTTGATAATCAGCCTCAACAATCGAAATCGGAATTGGCCTCAACATCGGCCTCGATAATCGGAATCGAAATCAACAATCAGAATCGACCCCGATAATCGGCCTTGACAATCGGATTCAGCTTATACAATCGGCCTCGACAATCGAAATCGGAATCAGCCTCGATAATTGGCCTCGACAATCGGAATCGGCCTTGATAATTGGCCTCGACAATCGAAATTGGCCTTGATAATTGGCCTCGACAATCGAAATCGGAATCGGCCTCGATAATCGAAATCGGCCCCGATAATCGGCCTTAACAATCAGAATCGGCCTATACAATCGGCCTCAACAAATCAAAATCAGCCTCGATACTCGACCTCGACAAATCGACCTAACAAAGGGCCTAAGGGAATGTCACAATGAGGACATTTAACCATCATTGCCCATCAATGTGGACATTTAACCAACATCGCTCCTAAGCAGTGACCCACATAGATCCAAACATATAATGGGCCCACGACCTCACACAAAGGCCTAATATACAACACAATGGGCCTTACTCAAGGGCCACATATACACAACAGGTGGGCCCTTCTCATAGACGTCAAATACATCACAATGGGCCCCATCATATGGGCCTTGAATACATCGTATTGGGTCTCGCCCATGGGCCCTGAATATATCTCAATGGGCCGTGCGTATAGGTCTCGGATATATCACAATGGACCTCATCCTATGGGCTTCCAACCTATCGCAATAGGCCTCATCAGATGGGCCATAAATGCATCACCATGGGCCTCATACGTGGGCCTCATATACAATAAGTGGGTCGCACTGCCTGGGCCTCATACACATCAAATGGGCCCAGTATTTGGGCCTAACAATACAAACAGGTGAGCTCCGCCCATGGGCCAAAATACATCATGATGGGCCTCATGGATGGGCCCACCAATGGCCTCAAATGGGCTTGGACCACACCAAAAATCATTTTACCAGTTATAGGTGTAACATGTGTATCACTGTACATAATCAGTCCATGGGGCACATGGGCCACTAATGATGATTAACATGGTCCAAACATTGCCCAGGTAAATCGGCACCAACCAAACATTTTCCATGTAAATCAGCACCACCCAAATATTGTCCATGTAAACCATCACCATCCAAACATTGCCCAGCAGCGGGTCCCACCATCAGACTGCTGGGATGCACATATACATTGCGTGGGACCCACAGAACTTGCTGATGTCAGTTAGCAGATGGGTCCCACCATCAAAATGGGTGGACGGCATAGATGTTACACATGCATCATGATTGAGATCCACCGTCCATGAGCTGGACAGTGGATGCAATGCACCATCAAGGTGGCCCCACCGTCCGTACAGATGGACGGTGTGGGTGCAACACGCACCATGGTGGGGCCATGCATGGCACCATCCAGATGGACGGTGCAGATGAAACTCATACACCTATGGTAGGTCCACCACGTAGGCAGATGGACGGTGCGGGTGTACACACACATACATAATGGTGGCCCCACATCCCACGTGGATGGAATGGATAAAACAGATACATCACCGTGGGGTCTGTATCATAGACAGACGGCGTGGAATAAAATGCATGCATCAGTGGGTAGGCTCCACCTACCACCATCCAAGTACGGACAGTGGATATAAAACACTTACATCAAGGTGGGTCCCACCCCACACGTGTGGGATGCCCCACGCGTCCAGAAATGATGGATGGAGTGTATATATAACACATGCATCAAAAGAAAGGTCCATCGTCTAAAACAGATGGATGGACGGTGGGTATAGAATATATATACCAAGGTGGGTCCCACATGGGACCCACACGTACAAATATATTAATATTATAATATATATATACATACCATATATATTAGTATAATATTATAATATATATACATACCATATATATGTATTTATATGTTTTATATATATACATAATTCTTTAAAGCAGCAACGTCCAGCGCATGGACACTTGCTGACGGACAGTGTGGATTATCCACATACATCACGGTGGCAGCTATGCACCGCCCAATTACTCCAGCACCGTCCAAATCATATGGACGGTGTGGATGGAACAAATACAACATGGTGTGGCTCACATAACTAGGTGACGTCAACACATTAAGGCGCGCTGTGAATGGACGATTGAGTGTAAGGCATGTACACCACGGTGGGGTCTTCACATGCACCGTCCAGGTGGACAGTGTTGGATAAAAGTACATACATATGGGTGGGCTCCACCCTCACACGAGAGACACATGTGAGGTGGCCCCACATCCCAAAGAAATGGACGGGAGGTGTGAATACATGCATACATCATGGTGGAGATCCACCGTCCCAACTAGGGACGGTGTGGATCAAACCATATATCACGGTGGTCCTCTCGGCAGTGGACCGTGTGGATCTCACACCAAAGAGGTGGGTCCCACATGTTGCTGATGTCAGCAGCAACTGTTGCGACTGCAACAGAGTAGCTGCACGGCGTGGATGAAATCCACATCTCAGGTGGGTCTCACCATCCAGATTTGCTGGACAGTGTGGATCTCACATCAAGGTGGGCCACGTCCCACATGAACGACCACCACATCAAGGCCCACCATCCCATGTAGTTGACGGCATGGATAAACTCATTCAATATCTGGTGGGTCACACATCAAGAGAGAGAGAGAGAGAAAGAGAGAGAGAGAACGGATGGTGGGGCCTCGCCACTATGGGCCCCTCAATACAATGCATACATCAAGATGGGTCCCACCATATGTGGGCCCTCAAATCATAAAATCGACGGTAAATCACCCACCTTTGATCTTCTTAGACTTCTTCTTCCATCAATGCATCCTTGAGCTCCAAGGGACGATCTTCAACGGTTGAGATTGGTTTTGGAGGGTGGGGATGGGAGATAGGAAGTGGGCCACACAAAGCTCTCTCATGGAGCTTGCTTGGATGTAGGTTGCTTGGGAGGAAATGAGAGAGAGCTATGAGAGAGAGGGGGGTGTGAGTGATGTAAAAGGGTGATGGGTGAAAAGGTGAGTGATGGGTGATGTGTACTTTGACATGTGAGGGATGGGTTGCTTTGACTTTGGGGTTGCTTTGGGATGGAGTTTTGTACTTGACATGAGAGGTGATTGATGAGATATTTCTCTTGGGATTGCAACGCGCGGCGTTTTACTAGAACTGAACGCGGGCCTACATCTTCTGGCTCGGGTATCGCCTCAGCGCGTGAGACGTGGCGTTGAAACTGCGGCAATGGTGGGGTCATAATGGTACAAGTCTCGAGTCACGCTGACTCCGATATACGGGACATGACTCATGATCGCGCGCAATGCCGGTAACAGATCACATGTCACTGAAATTCGACCTAGGGCACCGCCGAAGCCTATGAAACAGTACGGTCTAGGATATGGGCCTTACACATCTTGTCGAATGCCTCAAAGTACAAGATGTCGACCGAGCTCCCTATACCGACCAGAATGCGGTATACCTTCTGATTGGCTATCGTCATGATTATTACCAGAGCATCGTTATGAGGGTGCTGAATTCTGTATGTGTCATCCTCTATGAACGTCAAGCTGCACGGACTCATTCGTAGTTCCTTGCTCGGCTTGTTAGCTAAGTAGATGTAGTGCTCGGGATCAGTACTCCGAGCATGAGCCTTTCGAGCTTGGTTTGAGTCTCCGGCCCTCGACGACCCTCTGCATGTTGTCCGGATCTCGATGCCTTCATCCATTGCTCTGCTTGGTGGCTCGTCCTTCCGACCTTTTTTTTCCTCTTTTACATACTCGCACGAGTGCCCCTTGTAAATAAGAGTCTCGATCTCTTCTTTTAGGTTGACACAATCGCTGGTGTTTTCCTGTGGTCGCAGTGGAAGCGACAGTATTTGCGCTTATCTCGCTGGCCTGCATTCATTTTCATACAGCTTGGCCACATCAACAGCTTTTTGTCTCTGATCTCCAAGAGAATTTGCTCTGGAAATGTGTTGAGGGGAGTATATGAGCTGAACTTGCTCTCCAACCTTCTGCTCAGCCTCTTCTGCTCGGCCTCTGACCACGTGAGGTATCTTCATCCGAACTCCTCTTGTTCAACTGCTATGGAACTTCATCTTTGCGCTTCTTATCTCGTGGGGGGTTTCCCGAGCTCTGAGAATTTTTTCAAGAACTGAAGAACTCTTTGGCATTCAAAAACTTTTGAGCCCGGTTCATAAGTTCCCCTAACGTGGTCGAAGGGTTCTTTCTTATGGAAAAGAGGAACTTTCCCTCCCTAAGCCCGGCAATCATTACAGCTAGTGCCATCTTGTCGAAGTAGTCATAGACTTGCATTGCCTCTTTGTTTAATCAGGAGATGCACTCTTTCAGCGCTTCTCCCTACTTTTACTTAATAGTCAGTAGGTGGGTAAATGGCTTTTGGCACTCTCCCGACGATGAACTGAGTCAAGAATGCTTTATTGAGCTCAACAAACGAACTGATCGAGTTTGGCTTCAACTGTCTATACCAACTTTGCGCGATTCCCGTGAGAGTCAGGGAGAAAGCGTGACACATGATCTGTCCGAAAGTTGACTGAAGCTGCATCCATGACCGATAGGATTCTATGTGCTCGGTTGGATCTTCAGAACCCGAATACGGCGTGATGGGGGGCATCCGGAACCTCGGAGGCATTGCTGCACTTATTATCTTGCTAGTGAATGGAAGCACTGTTTCCTCCATCATTGCGTCGATAGTGGTTAGGGCCTTCGCTTGATATGCCCAACGCATCGTGCTGATCTGCCCTCATAGCTCCTCAAGCTGAGCCTCCCAAGGATTTCCATTCTTTGCCACAGCTTCCTGTGCATGATTGGGTTTGGGAGTCTTCCCACGCCTCCTTCTTTCCAATTTGTAGCGGAGGTTGGTTGGAGCTAACGCTGAAGTCTCAGAAACAAGCGTCGGGGCTCGGGTCGACGTCTCCCAAGCTCATGCCTAGACCTGAGCGGATGTGCCTTGTGACATGCCTCCTCGAGAAGCCGCGGGGGTGGGATGTTCTGCAATCATCGGAGCATTCACCTCTGATCAAGGGTGGGGTGCTGTCTAGCCATCTGTTGTTTCATTTGGCCGATCTCATTGACCATCATTTCCACTTGGCTCTGTAGCGCTTGGTATCTGACTCCTCGGTTCCTAGATCGTTGAGTTGGTTCCGTAGGCGCAATTCCACTTGCAGCCCAGAGGTCGAGTTTTGTTGTCTGGTCGGCTCAGGATTAATCGCAATTATCAATGTATGTGCTTTCTTCTTCCCTCTTGCCATTTTCTTTGGTAGAGTGGGAGTGGTTTTTATGTAAGTTTCCCAAAGATGACGCCAAAATGTTGATGCAAAAATCCGGTTCACTCTCATCAAGCTCCGAGCACCTGCACAGATGAATGACAATGGAGATGCTGGCTAGAGCAGGGGACCCTCCGATGCCAAAGTCAAGCCTGAAATCTAGGTCTAAGTTGTGTGGATAGGGTTTTGGGTGAGAGATTTTGTGTACCTGTTCCTATGAATGAGTCCCTTATTTATACCATTTGATTGAAATGAACGCGTCCGTCATTCTCGTCATGATCTCTGCCATTAAGCACTAATTGTGTGTGCGCTGATGTCGTTGGTTACTTTATGATCGTGGTACGACGGTTAATGCTATCGTATGTTACTGGAATCAGTTTCTGCGCGTGGTTGTAGATTATCTCTCGTCCAGGCTGATCCTATAGTCTGAGTCCAACTTAAAACAGACCAAGCCCACAAGTGGGCTGAGCCCACTTGCTCGCTGACGAGGATCTGGTTGGGGTTGACGGTAGGGCGAACATGTGTAATAGCTTCTTCTGGGTTCCAAGCTGATGTGAAAGCTCTACAACAGAACTTGGCAGACAGGCACTATTTCAACTGATCGTCTGGACTTAGGCAGAGTAGATGAGCCAAGCACAACTATCCCTGACTAGGCTCGAATCACGTTAGATTAGTTATAGACAGGAACACCTTGGTCACTAGTCGGACCTTTGTAGCTTCGCTATCTTGCTTGATGAAGTATACGACGCCGCCACTCGTTTGGCTGAGCACATCTTTAACAAAGATGTAGCCAAGCTGAGCCGACTTCAATGGGGGTCGGCTCAAATTCTCCCATAACAACGGCCACCTATTTTTCTAGATAATTTTACGCTATTATCCAACAAATGACTTGTATCCCAATCTCAAGTGGACCACATTACAGGAAACAATGTTTATTGAACGTGGAGGCTATAAAAGTTTTGGATCAAGTTGATTTTTGTTTCTTTCCCTTCATCCAGGTCTGTATGAGTTAAACAGTACAGTGGGCCTTAGGAGGATTTTAATGGTAGACATCCAATCACTGTTGTTTTCCTCTGGTGTGGTCCACCCGAGATTTTTATACCTCTCGTTTTTGGGGTCAAGCCCTAAAATGATCTGTAAAAATGGACGAACGGCACGGATAAAAGACATACATCATGGTGGGGCCCACAGAACACCGACCACTAGCCACCGGGCGAGCGGCAGGGGGAGTAGCCAATACGTTTCCATGGCATGTGGACTGCATATAATTTGAAATTGTTGACCACGGCGAAGTAGAACCACTAGTTCTTATTTCCCTGTAATCCAAACCTCTCTCGCGATGTTTTCTTCTCTTCCTCTCACTTTCTACCTTCTAAAACCTCATCCCTAACCTCTAAAACAAGAACACCCAAAAAAGAAAAACTGGTAGAAACAACCATGTCTATATCTCCAATCAGCAATCCATCTCCTCTCTGTTCTTCTCCTCCCCTTCAAAGACCACTTCCACTCACCAAGCAAAATCCATGTCTCCCTTTCCTTTCCAAGCACCCTTTCTCCAAGACCTTCTCATTTCCCTACTCTTCACTACGATTTTCCACCACCCAATTGGCAAAACCGTCAATTTCTATCATTAGAGCATCGTCCGCGGCTGCTTCCGAATCCGAACCGTCGAAATCGGACAACGATCAAGGGGAATGGGAGCAGTATGAGGTAGAATTGGATAAGCCGTATGGGTTGAAATTTGTAAAGGGCCGTGATGGCGGGACGTACATCGATGCCATCTTGCCAGGCGGAGTGGCTGACAAGTCTGGAATGTTCACCGTCGGAGATAAAGTAATTGCCACCAGGCAGGTCTTTTCGTATCTTGTATCTTTTAAGATATGTTTGGGAGCACTTCCATTAAGTTTGCACTTTTCATTTGTGAATTCTGCGAGTAATTTTTTGGATATTTTCTTTCTTCTTCTTCTTTTTTTTTTTTTGAAGACACAGGGTGTCGCCACCTCTTTTTTGAAGTGAGACTAATCCCTGTGGATACATGCAATTTTCTTTCTTCTTTTTGTATTGAATTTTGGTGGGTTTTGCAATTTCAGTCGCATGCTGAGTTTTTCTCTCTTCAGCATCATCCTTAGGACATTCAGCGTCTCCTATGATGCAACATTTACTTTCTAGTTTACCCGTTAAAGGGTTTGTTCGAAATTACCCTTTTGTGGATTATGCGAATTGGGTAAAAGTCGACAATTACCTTTCTCTTTGTCACAAACTATTTCATGTAGAACCTTAGAAGTTGTTCATCCAGATATTTGGGGACTTTCTCCTGTTAATTTAATAAGTGGTTTGCAGTATTATATATTCTCTGTGGATGACTTCTTCTAGGGCCTGTTTGGATGCCTGTAAGTTCTTTTTAAGTTGTAAGTGACTTACTTATAAGTTATCTTGTTTGGATGTAAGCTGTAAGTCAGTTACAGGTAAATTGGTTTTTGTGTTTGGGTTACTCGTATGTTAGTTGCAGGAAAAAAGCTGTATATTCACATCACGCAGATCTTGGAGTAGAACATTATTCCAAAATATTATACTCATAGAAAAATCTTGGCACGAATTATGACATTTTGTTAAGCCCATCTAGATGAATATTTAAACCGATTATTAAGCTAAACCAATCATCAAGTGGGTCATAAAATGAGCCTACAAATTCAAAATGGCTACAATATAGAAATCCTGATAATACTAAAATGTGCCAAAACAAAAAAAATTACAAGGCAATGGCCTAATGCAACGTATCCGCAACTCACAAGAACGGGAGAAGCATTGTACAATAGCGTTGGATTACATAATCAGATGCTATAACTAGAATTCATGGCTCCCTAATCCAGACTATTGATCTGGCAGGCCCCACTTAGTTAGGACCATGTAAAAGGAGACAAGATCAATTGCTTCAACAACAAAAGGTTGCATAGGGACACATATGCAGTCCAATCAATTGATCCGAACCTTTCCATCAAGTTCAGCCCACAATTAATAAACCACCAAGCAAAAATTACACCAGTCAAATAATTGTAACCATCCAATCAATTGCCAAAAAATGGACAACAAAGATTGTTTATGGAAATAATAGGTACAATAAAAAAATTCCAAACATCCATTTGGAGGGACCATAGTTGATTGCTTATGGTTGTAAACAACCCTTTGATTATACTCTCCTGAACATATCATCCATAGATTGGAAAACCAATGGCTACAAGAAAGAAGGCCAAGTTCTAGATCCACGTTGTCCATCAGTTTTTCTAGCTCATTTTAGAGCTTGGGCCCAAAAGTGAAGCAGATCCAAGTCTCAGGTGGGCCACACCACAAGAATTAGTAGTGATTGAATGCCCACCAATAAAACTTCTTCTAGGCTACAAAAGTTTTGGATCAAGCTTATATTTGAGTTAACCTTGCATCCAAGTACGTGTGACCTTATCAACAAGTTGGACAACAATAAACATTTGGACCAAGCCCTAAAATGAACTGGCATCACTGATGGATGGCGTGGATATACCAAAAATACATTCAGGTGGGCCCTGTTGTCATAGCCTCACCTAATGGGGCCCACTTCAAATAAAAGAAAAAAAGCTCGTAACCCTAACTGCAGAGAGGGATGGAATGGTAGAGAGATAGGCACACAACAACCTTAATTACAGAGAGGGAGAGGGAAAGGGAAAGGAAGAGGAAGAGGGAGCCAGTTGCATATATATATATATATATGTATATATGGAGAGAGAGAGAGAGAGAGAGAGAGAGAGAGAGAGAGAGAGAGAGATTACTGTAATGGAGGTGCGTTTCCCCCCTCTTCCCCTCCTTTTAAAAATTAGACCATTGGCCTGTAAGTCACAGGGAGGTGACTTCTCACCCCCAACCTCTGGAAGTTTCCTGGCAGTTTTTCCTGTAAGTGGCTTACAGGTGAATTTCCTCCCCCAAACACCACCTGTGAGCATTGTTGTCATGTGCGACCGCATATGCGCATATGGGATCGCGCGCATATCCATATGCGCATATCCATATGCGATCATGGCATATGCGATCTGGCACATATGCAATCGCATATGTTGCATATGCGAAAATATGCGATCGCATATGCAATGTATGCGATTGCATACAGAATATGCGATTGCATTTTGGCCAACGGTTGGCACATTATATTATTATTATTACTACTTTTTTTGTTAAAAAAAAAAACTTTTTGTCTATAAGAAGGCTTCCAAACCTCCCCCATTTGCAATATTCTCACTTTAAAACTCTTTTACTCTATTATTTTCTTACATTTCTTAATTTCAAGTGGTCTTAATCTCTCTCTCTTATATTTCCTACTTCCAAGTGGTCTTAATCTCTCTCTTATATTTCCTACTTCCAAGTGGTCTTGGTCTTATCTCTCTCTTATATTTCCTACTTCCAAGTGGTCTTCTTCTTCTTCTTCTTCTTCTTATCTCTCTCTTATATTTCCTACTTCCAAGTGGTCTTCTTCTTCTCTTCTTCTTCTTCTTCTTCTTCTTCTTATCTCTCTCTTATATTTCCTACTTCCAAGTGGTCTTCTTCTCTTCTTCTTCTTCTTCTTCTTCTTCTTCTTCTTCTTATCTCTCTCTTATATTTTCTACTTCCAAGTGGTCTTCTTCTTCTTCTTCTTCTTCTTCTTCTACGTGATCTTTTGGATCATGTCTTAAAATGATATGTAAAAACGGATGGACCGAGCTAGCTCGGTTAACTCGCTCGACTCAACTCGAAAAAGCTCAATTCGACTTGGTTCAAAGCTAAGTTCGAGCCGAGTCGAGCTGATTTTTTTAGCTTGAAAATGAGTTCGAGCTGAGTTCGAGCAGGCCCCAGCTCGACTCGACTCGGATCGAATCCAGCTCGAATCGAACTCGGATCGAACTAGTTCGGTGACTCAGTTACTTTGCCATTGATGTTGCTTACCAAGTGTTTGATAAAATGACTCAACGAAGTGTGGTTGGTGGCAAGGAAGGTATGTACATGAAACAAATACCCTTTTTTTCTTGGTTTTTCTTGGTTTTTATGTTGCTTAGAAGGTGTTTGATAAAATACCTATAAAACCATTGCTTTTGTTTCACATACAGAGGGATTTTGAAGGTGCAGTCTAGGTGTTTGTGGAAATGCCTCCATGGCGAACTCAGCTCGATCTTGGCTTGAACTCGGCCCGAGTTGGCCAGTCAGGCTCGAGGACCGAGCCGAGCCTAGTTCGAGTTGAGGTCAGCTAGTGGCCAAGCCGAGTTGAGCTGAGGCCAGCTCGACTCGGTTCGACTCGATGTTCACCCCTAACAACACAGGATCCAAAATTGTTGGGGGAGAAAAGTTTCAGATCAATACTGTTTTCCTGTGGTGGGGCCCACCTCAATGTATGTGATGCATATCCACGCCGCGCATACATTTTTCCAGCTCATTTTAGTGTTGTCACTTTTGTACTAGTCCTTTTTATTGTTATTTTGTAATGTTATCTTTGTATATAAAAAAGTTCATGTCATGTATATTGTTTATTTAACCAAAAAAAAAAAAAAAAAACCAAGCTGACCCAAACTTGGCTCAGTTTGGCTGGGCTCGGATATTTGGACCAAACCAACCCAAGCTCAAGCTCAAGCTCATATAATTTGGACCAAACGAAGCTCAAACAATAGGAATAGGCTCGAAGCTTGACTCGTGTAAAGCTCAAATAGAGGGCGTCACATAAACAAGCCAAACCAAACTTGGGTCAAACTTGGTTCGGCTCAGCTTGGCTCGTGTACAACTCTATTCGTAGACTTCTCCTAGCCTTAAATGGTATTTCTCATCAGTTATCTTATCCTTGTACACTCGAACAAAATGGAATAGCAGAAGTATCAACATGATTAAGGTTAGTTGAGATTAGGGCTCCATCTCAAGTCTCTCTCTAATTTATATTTATAAACTATAAGAGAAAACATATAGTAGGACCCACCCAAAGTACAAAGCTTCCACTTTAACACTCCCCCTCGAGCTGGAGCATAGATATTTGTCATGCCCAGTTTGGAACATAATAAAGAAAAGTTGGCATATGGCAAGGCCTTGGTTAGGATATCTGCAATATGTGATTTGGATTGAAAATAGGTTGTGGTAATTTCCTTGGAAGCAATCTTCACTCAGATGAAATGATAGTAAACTTCTTTGTGCTTAGTCCTTTCATGGAAGACTGGATTATTTGCAATGTGGGCTACTGCTTGATTGTCGCAACAAAGTGTCATAGGACCATCTAAAAACAACTGGAGCTCCTGTAATAAGGACTTGAGCCATAACAGCTCACAAATAACGTGTCTCATCGCTCTGTACTCAGCCTTTGCACTGGAAAGGGCCATCACATTTTGCTTCTTACTCTTCCAGGCGACCAAATTGCCCCAAACAAAAGTACAATTGAAGTAGATCGCCTATCAGTTAGGGAACCTACCCAATTAGCATCAGCGAAGGCCTCCACCTGAAGATGACATTTATATCACCTGGCCAAGTGCTTGCTTTAGGTATTTACAAATCCTGAGAACTACCTCCCATTGCGGAATTCTCGGCTAGTGCATATATGTACGTACAATGTTTACGGTAAACGCAATATCTAGTCAAGTGACTATAAGATATATTAGTGTACCAACCATCCTTTTGTATTGACATGGGTCTTCGAACAACTCTCCTTGACCATCCAATAACTTTTCACTAGTCTCCATAGGCATATCAATTAGTCTACATCCAAACATATCAATCTCGTTTAATAAATCAAGAGCACACTTCCTCTAAGAAAGATTAATCTCAAACCCAAATATGACGATCTCAAAGCCCAGGAAGTAGTGGAGTAACCCCAAATCCTTAGTCTGAAAATGCTTTTAAAGATGTTTCTTGACCTCTAAAGATGTCAAATATGTCATTCCCTATAATGGTGATATCATCAACATATACAACTAATGCTGTCATACCCTTATCACCGTGCTTAATGAAGACCGAATGATCAACCTTACCTTTGATAAAAGCCATAAGTCAGTAACACCTTATTGAACTTTTCAACCAAGCTCTTAGAGATTACCTTTAGCCGTAATGTTTTTCGAAGTTTACATACTCTCCCAGTCTCCCCTTGAGCAACAAACCTAGGAGGTTGCTCCATGTAGACTTCCTCAGCTAAGTCTCCATGAAGAAATGCATTATTGATAGCTAGCTAATAAAGAGGCCAGTCCCTAGTAGCTACAATAGAAATTGAAATTGCAATTTTCGCCGCAATGCGTTAAGTGCGGAAGCTTGGCGGAGTTAAGGAACGAATGCTATGTCCTAGAGGGGGGCTGATTAGGACCTATTTAAAATTATGCCTATTTAAAATCTAAATTGCATAGCTTAAACTAATTAACAATTAAACTAAGGCAATATAACTCTAAGGCTTCCAAGCCAATAGAGGGTCCAATCACATAGATTACAAATGATATGCAAATAAGCAACTAGTATATAAAGATAGTGTATATGTGTGTGTGGGATGTGCTACCTATTCAATCACTAAGCATTCATCTAATCATGCATGTATAATTAAACATTCAAACACATGCATAATTAAATAAGTGCGCAAATGACAATCCCAAACACAATAATATATAGTGGTTCGGTTACTTGCCCACTCCATTCCTGGCGAACACACTCAACCTATGAGTGTACTGGATTTCACTATCGGAGGTTTTAAATCGGGTTCACTTCTAACCGTTACAGCCCTACTTAAGGACTCTAAGATTTATGCTCTACACAAGAGCAAGGGTCCTATACAAGAACTCAAGGTTTAGGCCCTACACAAGAGCCAAGGTCCTATACAAGAACCTAGAATTTAGACTCCATACTAGAGTCAAGGTCCTACACAAGAACCTAAGGTTTTAGGCCCTACGTAAGAGCCAAGGTCCTATACGTAAGAGCCAAGGCCCTACGTAAGAGCCAAGGTCCTATACAAGAACCCAACACGTATTCTCCCGCCGAGGGCTCTCACAAAAGACTTTGGTTGGTTTCTCCTTAAGCTAAATCAACAACCTTGGTCCTACACAAGAATCATGGATTTAGGCTCTACACAAAAGCCAAGGTCCTACGAAAGAACGTAGTTCGAGTTTGGGAATTACAAACTCTTACTCTAACCTACACAAGGAAGGAGCACAAACTTAGACTCTTACACATGACACTTGTCCGAATGAGTCCCTTTTGTAGCTCCGTCTTGAGTTGCTTGATCTCCGCTCTCATGTGCTTCAATTAGCTTCCAGATGCTCCCCCAATCATGTTGCCGCTGCTTTGCCAAGGCTTCAGCTCCACGATCAATCACTTTGCATATGATGCTCCTCTGAGGTGACCGAGGTGATGAGATGTTGGTTGAATCTCCTTCAACTAATGGGAAGTTGTTTTCCTAAGGGATTCACCTAGATGGGCTTCCTAAAAGATTTTGACAATGATATTCCAAGATTGCTCAAGTCAAATCTCTAGAAAATGGTGGAGTTAAAGCACATCTCCAATGGTGAGGTTGGAATCCTTGTTAGAGTTGAAATTTCAAGGGAGATTGCTTGAAACTCAATGGAATAAAGGCATGGGATGAGGATATGCATATGGAATCACCCTACCTATGGTTGATCTAAAAACCCATCAAAATGCCCAAGAACTGAATGTCATTTGTAAAAAGTTCGAACTCCAATGGTTAAAAAATGGGCAGAAAACGGCTCTGTCGATGTCATCGAAGGTCATTCGATGTCATCGAAGATACCTTTGATGTCATCAAAGGGTTCCACGATGCCATCGAACAATCTAGACAATATATGGTATTTTCTTGTTGGACAGTTCTAGACCATTATCGATGTCATCGAAGGGGCTTCGATGCCATCGAGAAAGTCAAAAGGAAAAATTCAAAACTTGGTTGGACAATTCTAACTCTCAATCGATGTCATCGAAACATAAGTTTCAATGTCATCGAAGGGACCTCGATGCCATCGAAAATTTCAGAGTAAAATCCAGTTTGGTTGCTGGACATCCCTGACTCTCGATCGATGTCATCGGCCAGGTCTTCAATGTCATCAAAGACTGTTCGATGGCAACTCGATGCCATCGAACATCGCTTAGAATATGCTGTTTTGGGCAATCTTTTACACAGCAGATTCGCACCTCTTCTAACCTTGTTTATCATGTTTTTCTTGGTCTCCTAAGGCTAAGGGATGATCAATTATGTATTTTTATTCGGTCAAGATCATCTAGAGGTCTATGGGTTGTTTTGGGTCAAGGGTTAGGGTCACCAAGGCATCTGTTTTACTTGTTCTTGCTTCCTTGATGCTTCAGCTTTGCTTGTCTTCGGTCTTCACTTTCTAAAGGCTCAATTGAATACATGACACAGTGACTCACGTGATTGACAAACTGGGTGCAAAAATTAGTGCACTAAAAGAAACCAATACTAAAACAAAGTTTAGTTAGCCACAGGAGAAAATGTTTCCTCATAGTTAAGTCCCTGGGTTTGTGTGTACCGTTTAAAAACCGAACAGGCTTTCAGTCGCTCAATGGATCCATCGAGTGATGCTTGACGGTGAAAACCCATCTACACCCAATATCCCTTTTTCCAGCAAGCAAATCAATTAACTCCCATGCATGAGTTTGGTTCATAGCAACCATCTCTTCCTCCATGGCCTTATACTAACTAGGATGTGCCAGTGCATCATGGCAATTTGTGGGTATAGATGCATGTGACAGGGACATAGCAGAGGTATGAAAAGACAAACTTAATCGATGATAAGAAACAATGTCAGATATAGGATGTTAGGTGCAAGATTGAATACCTTTATGGAATGCAATTGGTAATTCCGGTTTAACAAGAGTGGAGGATGGACCCACAAGTAAATGTGAAGATGAAAGGGTGGAATAAGGAGAACCAATCGCTTCACCAGTAGATTCTGACTGTGGTGTTGTAGAGTTGGTAGGTTTTGAAAGATCAGCCATTGGGCAAGGAACAACAGAAGGAACATCCATAGAGGGTAACTCCCACCTACCATCAACAGGGGTGAAGTAGGGAGAGTCCTCAAAGAACATGGCATCGTCACTTACATAGAGATGACGAGCAATGGGGTCGTAACTCCTATACCCTTTTTGTATGCGAGAATATCCAAGAAACATACACCTGACTTCTCGAGTATCATATTTATTACTACTAGGTCCAAACTTATGATGAACAAAAGAAGTGCACCCAAATACACGAGCAGGTAATGGAAAAGGCTCTAAGTTAGGAAGCATGGTAGAAAAATGAGTTTTTCCTTACAACACTATAGATGGTAATCTATTAATGAGGTGACATGCAGTGAAAACAACATACCCCTAAAATCGTTTGGGAATATGTATATGGGTGAGCAAAGATTTGGCCACCTTTAATTAGTGCCGATTTTTTCCTTTCAGCCACGTCATTTTGTTGGGGTCTGTAGGCACACGAAATCTAGTATAAAATCCCAAATGAAGCCAAGTAGGCCTGGAACGATGGTGTTTGAGTAATTGACATGCCTCACAATTGATTGAACTAACTGAAGACAAACAAGGGAGAAAAAGTTTTAAAGACGCTAAAGCAGAGTGACCTAACCGACTGTGCCATTTTAGAGGCGATGCGCTAGCAAGAAGTGCTACTCCAGAAATACCGGGATCGAAGTAATAAAGTCCACAAGATTTCCCCCCCTTTCTGTAGGTCCAGAAACAAATGTTGAGAATGATAAAATGTCACTGAACAATTTAGATTTTTTGTTAGTTGGCTCGCAGACAACATATTAAGAGGCAAGTCAGGTATATAAAGAAAACTAAAGATAAGGAGAAAGTAGAACTAGGGGCAACACCCTCACCTTGGACCTTAAATAAGGATCCGTTAGCAAGGGTAACAAAAGAACGTAATAGTGAAGTATCTAACCGGGAAAATGATGCAGGGATGGACGTGATAAGGTCAATCATCGTCTTCCTCAAGGGGATAACTACTCCAAATCCATGAAGCTTCTCTGGACTCCTCATAGAGATACCTCGAATCCACGAGGGAAAATAAGAAAATAGAAATAAACTCTAGAAAATTCAAATTTTCATTAGTAGATAATAAAAATGAATTTACAATCCTTTAAATAGTGATACTAAACCTTGGACGAAGTTTCAGAATCAAACTCCAACTCAAACTCTCTAAAATTCGTAACTTACTATAAATAGTTTACTATTTATGGTAAGTGTCCTATTTTGCTTAACCACGTTATTCTCCTAATTTTTCTATGAACATTTTATGTTGGACACAACTCCTAAAGCTCAAATGACGAAGAGTTATAATCAAACTAAAACTTACTATAAATAGTAAAAACGAAAATAAAATGGATTTTTGACCGTCGATTTGATGGAATTTCGTAAATTCAACATGGGCAACTCGGCATAGCCGGCTTGGTTGGCTAAAGTAGCTTCTTCTACCCCAAAATCACATATTGTACGTTGAGTAACTCATTTCGGTTTGCGAGATACGCTTGTTGTAAGGTTCTAACGGTCTGAATCACCTCCGCCTCCGATCCGGCCTTCTCTGGTTCATCTTGGACATGAAAGTGTTCGCGATCTGCTCTACATCAATCTCCTCCACTTCAAAAGAACTTGTCCTCGGGTTCTCGTCCTGCTTCGGTTCATGATACTCAGTCAGGTCCGCGACGTTGAAAGTATGCGAGATCTCCATGTCATTTGGAAGATCAACAATGTAAGCGTTGTCATTGATCTTTTGAAGGATCGTTACTGGTCCAATCTTCTTGTTCTTCCATTTGTTGTAAGTCTTGGTCGAAAATCTCTCCTTACGTAGATGGACCATAACTTGGTCGCCTACCTCGAACACCTTTTGTCGCCGATAGGTTATGCGCCCTGTAACGATACCTGAATTAAAAGTTATGGCCAATTTACGGTTCACCTTATTTTGGTCCAACTATGCTAGGAATGTATCGGTACCACGTCCTATATTAGACCCCTCCACTTAGAAAAAACCCATCCTCGAGTTACTTAAGGGACTTCGCTCATGGTACTCAAATAATTTTTGGCGCCGATGTTTATCAGCCTCTTCCTTATAGTTTGCATTAGGCTCTTGAGCTGAGAGAATACATGTACCCACATTCTCCTTGACTTGACTCATGCTCTCCTTGACTAGTATGGATCAATTCCTTCACTTGTGCTTGTAAGATCTCACATTCTTCCTGATAATGTGGGCAATTAGGCAGACTTGCCCTGAGACAAGATCAATGTGGTTTTGTATATCTTGTATGGGAGGTAATTTAGTAGGAAGTTTATTGAGCACACTCGCCTTGAACTCCTGCAATACTGGTTTCAAATCCTTTAGGATGGTCACAGGCTTCATATATATATATTTTTTCAACTAATGCATCGACATCTTCTGTTTCCTAAGATTGTTTAACGAAATCATGTTTGGGTATGAGATATTGTTCTTCAACTTTAGAAGTCTTGGGTTGGTTCTCCATTCCCATAAGGATGAGGATAATCTTTTTACCGTCTTTAATAAATATAAATATGTTATCCCAACCTCTATGCGTAGCATCAATATTATTTTACCATGGTCGACCAAGTAACATATGACAAGCTTCCATGTCGACTAAGTCACAAAGTACTTGATCCTTATAATTTTAACCAATTGAAAATAAGACAGTGCATTGTTCGGTTACCTCTGTTTTGTTGACCTCTTTGATCCATTCAATCGTGTACGGAGATGGGTGCCTTTTTGTTCTCAGTTGTAGCTTTTCCACAATTGTTTTTGACACGAGATTCTCACTGCTCTTGACAATGATGATCACATTACAAACTTTTTGGTTTACAGTGCACCTTGTTTGAAAGATGTTGTACCGTTGTAAATCTATCTCCACCTTTGGCGTGTACAAAGGCTTCTTCACAATCAAAGTGGTGGCCTGCGATTCACCATCATTGGGTAGTGCTCTATGGAAATTGGTGTTGTGTCATACAGCGACCACGAGTGGTTGAGCATCGTCATTGTCTTTGTTAGGCAATATCACTGGTGTATGGATGTCACATAATTTACTCATCGAATAACCTTTTGAACTGGGCACAATGCTCATGGAAATTATCACCCTGTCTCATCATACAAATCTCTTGAAAAATGTCCTAAAGGCGATGAATGTTCTTCCTAGTTGAGTATAGTTATTGTAGATTCTCCCAAACTTCTTTAGCAGTCTCATAGCACATTACAGTGGTATACACCACCTCATCTATACTCCCATACAACCAATTCATGACTTGTGCATCATCCTCACTCCATTGAAGATAGGACGAGGAATCGTCAGGATTATCCTCTTTCAAGTGTTTAAGCATCCTTTTGGATTTTAAGAAGAGTGTGATTGATCACACCTACAGTAGAAAATTTGATACCCCTTTCAATTTAAGCGAGAGGTTATTTGTTGAATTTCATTCTTCAAATCACTTAAAAAAAAAAAAAACACGCTCGTGCTAGCCATAACATCCTTTTGTGTCATGAATGAATTGTGGATTTTTAAAAAATAAATCAGCAAGTGTTCACAGAGTTGACTCCACTTCAAATCTTGTTGAATTGAGTTGAGTGAACCAATCTGAAAAAGGAAATCAGTCAGAAGCAACAGAAGCTCGCGTTGACAATTAGTGGTTCTGGTGGAAATTTGCAACAAACGGCTGGGATATGTGTATCTAGACCTAGGTGCACGGATGAACGGAGACGGCAATGGTGACGGGTTTCTGGACAAGGATGAAGGATGGAGGAGAGGATATTGCAAGCATGCGGTGGGTTGCGGGTGACGAGGATGGAGGAGAGGAGAGAGGGTCTGCTGTGGTAAGCAGTGGTCGAAAATCTCTTCAATGGCGAGTGGTAGTCGGATCTTCCGACAATGGGAAGCAATATATGGGACGGTGGTCGAATTAGTGGCGACAACAACGATAATGGGACCAAAGGGAGAAAAAATTTAGGGGGGGGGGGGGTTAGGGTTTTGCAAAACCTAGCTCTAATACCATGTAAACATGATTAAGACTAATTCAAATTAGGTCTTCATCTTACTCCTCTCTCCAATTTATATTAATAAACTATAAGAGAAAACATACAATAGTCCATAGGACCACCCAAAGTATGAAGCTTCCACTTTAACAAGAATGAAAGTATCGCCATTTACTTGAAACAAGTTGGACTCTTCTATCTCAAGCTTTGGTGCTTTCCTCGTATTGAATTGAATGAACCTAATGCCTAGTTATGCAGGACATGAAATTTAAATATGATATGCAAGATTTCAGGCTTAGATTATACTAATTCAGAACAATCATATAATAATTCCACATCCCACACGAAAAGCTCAAACATTCAAATAAAGGGGAATCTGCACGGGTCCAGGCCTACACAGGCTAGGACTGGATCAATAAAATTATGGACCAAACGATGCTCAAAAGGGAAATAGAAATCAGCTACACATGCATAGTAATCAGTCCTTAATCCAAGGGATTCACCAATTTCAATTCAAGGAGCCCTTGGGTGAGAAAAATGGGCAAATAAATTAAGGATAATTCAATCTAGGGTTAGGGTTTATGAAAAACAGGTATGAGAGGGTAAAAGAAGAAGAAAACCTGATCGGAAGACAGTTCCCACATGCGGACAGTGACAATGGCTCAAACGCACGTGCGTGTGATCACGGCTGCATATGTGTGAGGCTCACTATTCAGAAAAAAGCCACCTTAGCCCTGGTCGGCCAGGGATGGACTCCAAAACCCCCAAATCTCAGCTTGATCCGATGCACGGTTTGTGCGTGGTGCTCCACCGAAGTTTCCGCCCTCCTGTAGGGCAGATTTTGGAAATCTGCTGTAGAGGGAAAAATGGCTGCAACTATTGATGGATTTGCAGATGAAATGCTTATAAGAGGAGAAATATGGATGGAAGAAGGTGGGGGTGAATCGGGATAGATGTGGCTTTGCACCACGGTAGTTAGCCCTTCGAAGAAGGGAGGGCTTCGCACCCAATTTGGTTTTCATAACTCGGAAAGGAGCAGGAAAACGCAACAATTTTTATTAATCTTCATTGAATCAAAAGAACTACAAGGGGTGCCTATTTATAAGAAAACCCTATACCCCAAAACTCGTGCTATATGCGCAACCTATTACTTGGCGATGAAGTAAACTAAAATAAAAACCAATCAAAGATATCTAAAGCTTTCATGATGTTCTAAAAATATAAATAAGTAAAACCTAAAGTATGAACTTAATCCGCCTAGTGGGCCACGATCATGAGATCCCATGATGGGCTTTACTTGACTATCGGGCCCACTCTCTTGAACTAAAACTCCGTCTTCTAACTGGGAGGCCCTCCCTGGACTTCGTCATCGAGCCAGATCGACGGTGGGGCCCTCCTTTTCCTTGCGTACGTGCTTTTGGGGGCGGTGTGGGTGCGTATGCGCGCGTGATGTCCCCATCACCTAGTCGAGTTACCAACAACAAATCCAGCTTTGGTGCTTCCCTCGTATTAAACCTTTTGTTGCTCTTGTTATCCTTGGTTACGACCCTATAACAAGCATAAATTGAAGTTTTGATCTATGCAGTATGTATTTTTTGGGTTACGATGTCCATCATAAAGGGTATCATTGTTTGTACACTTCAATGGGATGCGTTTCTCTCTCGCACCATGTCGTTTTTTATGAGGATCACTTTTCTTTTGCAGATACCATGGATGCATCTTCTCACTCTACCTCAACCAGATGGGTTGAGTCTCATGCCTTGGGCCCTCTTACGATACGGTTCCCATCCACTATCATCTCCATTGGCCACCCACCTATCTCGTCTCTTCTGAATCCGGTGCATCAATCGTCTTACTTGACCCACCTACTGACCCTATATACTCATGGCTTCAATCCTTAGACCATCTCAGTCACCTCATCAATCTTACCTACCCATGTGTTGTCCTTATGAGAGGCTTATCTCCTCTTATACACAACAACTACCTCTATCGCAACCTCATCACACCCCAATCCATTTGTCTTAAATGGCCCATTGTTCACTTGTACCCCAAGTGCAAGGTTGTGAAATAATAATAATCTTGCTGAGACCAAGGTCAAACTCACGGGGACTGAATGTGTGTGATTTTGTGAAGTATTTAAGAATTAGAATTAGAGAGTAAACTAGATTTGAAAATTGAAGGATATTGTTGTGAATCATTATAATGGAAACTAAAGCGCCGAGGATCCACTTGCAGTTACCCTAATGCCATCTCACTTGACTCAATCAATACTCCAACTAGAATCGAAGTCCTAATTTATCCAGTTGGATAATAGAGCGGTTAAAACATCATAAATAGTTTAAAACAAATTCTGAACATTCATAGTATAGTTCTTCATATAACAGTCTTGCTGAATTGATTGTAGAGAATTCAAAGCATCTACCATGTCTTTAGTCAATGGTAGATCAAAGAATTTTACATATCAAACAACCATAAATCAAGGTAAAGAGCATTTAGGAAGTTCCTAAGCATCCGCCGTGCCTGGAGTCAACGATAGATCAAAGTAAGTTAAAAAAATACTTCTTTATTCAAACTATAAAATATAAAATATCCAACATGAAGATCATAAACTTGAATCAAAGTAAGAAAGACATTAAAATATACTACAAGCTTCACCTTTTAGCTCTAGGTAAGAGATTAGTTAACCAAAGACATGATTAAACTAAAACTCTTAAAGAAAAACATAAAAACTAACTAGAAAAGGAAGAACTCCTTGGAAGCAGCACCACCCTTTGCTCTACTCTTCCTACCCTAATTCGTGCTTAGAAGAACTCAGAAAACCACTTTATATAGGCTTTGATCGGATCGACTTCAAAACTGACTTCAATTTACGTAGCTTTACGCAACTTCGATGGGAGCTTCGATGGGACTTCGATGGGATTGAAGTTCAATCGAAGAGTTTGATTTGAATTTGGAAATTGACATCAACCGACTTTTGAATTCTGCGCAAGTCCTTCGATGAGATTGCCCGACCTTCGATGTCATCGAACTGGCTTTGATGTCATCGAACATGTGCTCGATGGAATAAAAAAACGTCTGAAACAGTCTAGCGAGTTAACCCATATTTCATGATAATTTCGATGTCATCGAACGTGTCTTCAATGGGATCGAAAGGGTCTTCGATGGGATCAAGAATTGCACCCAATAGTCTAGCAACTGAATTTGATTTTCTCTGATTTTCCAATGGGCTCGAGCCTCATTCGATGGCATTGAACACTTACTTTGATGTCATCGAAGCTGTGTTTGATGTCATCGAACTGCCAAGTTTAGTAGTCACAGATTTTTGCACTTTGTAATATCAATTTTTTTCCTTCTTCACTTGCTTTTCTTGGATCTTGGACTATTGAAATCTTCAATCTTGACCTCTTATCTTGGTAATTCTTGAGCATCAAATCCATGCTTTTAACATCCTCTTCACCTTAAGCTCTCAAAATTACTTCGTAAGAGAAACATGTAGAAATAGATCGATTATGCAACATCATGTTCATAAAACCAAGGAATGAATATGCATTATTCACTCTCAACACCCACCCCACCACCACTCACCCCAACACAAGTATTGCACCCATTTCAATGATTTCAGTCTCCACGTTTGGATACACTTGGAAACGAAATGTTCACCAAATGGTAACTCAGTCCAAAGATGGAATCAATAAAAAGTGACTTTTTTTTTTTGCAGCACCCGACACCCTTTGCATGTAGCTCTTGTCGTTAACAAGGGGTCTTGCATAGCCCACAGGCTTTACTCAAGCTTCCAAGATTCTAGAATGGTGTGAAGTTATGGTCGTTGAGTTTATGGCCCTTTAAAAGAATGGTACTTGGTCCTTAGTGCCAACCAGTGTTTGAAATATGAATATCGCGTTATGTGTTGCATCCTTGGGGTATAGCCGTATAGGTACATATCGGTTATTGCATGGGATATATCATTTGTTTTGGGTAATTTATCGCACTTTTTGGGAAACATGGGGAAACATTGAGAAAATGGTTGAATTTTTCAATGAAACTTTAGTGATTGCTAAAAAAGACCTTAATACACACTTTTAAATCATAACATCTCGAAAAAGAAGTGCACATAAAAGGTTTCCTTTGTATGGGGTCCTAAGCTATGTGCTGTCTAACTGAACTAATGCAACTATATTCAAATAGAATGCATAACATCTAGAGTGTATGTGATGATTATTTCATCAGACACTCCCAAATACTTCAAAAATAGTCTCAATTGACAACTGGTTGAAGGGAAATTTTAAAAAAAAAAAAAAAATTTAATAATTTTTTATCAAAAATAATTTTTATTTTTTGAAAGTTGACAAGGATTTAATAAATCAGTAGATCAGCCCTCATGCATGCTTGATTTCATGTTTGGAGTGCTACGTTGCGAGCAATTTGGGAGAAATTGGGGAAAATTTGAATTTCCCCCAATTTTCACCAAATTGGACCACCTACACTCGAAATTTGAAATTAGAATATACGTGATGATGATTTCATCAAATACTCCTAAATACTTTGAAATTAGTCTCAATTGACAACTGGTTGTAGGAAAATTTCGAACATGAAGAACCAAAGGATATCGAAATCAAAGCTCCAACTCCATGATTTTTCGTGTAAAACATGAATAACCAATGGATTTATTACCATCTGACACTGATTTAACATAATTTCAACATAAAAAAGGGATTGGAAATTGAAAGTGCTCACCATTGAACATGTGGGATATATCGACACTACCTGTTATTTTGCATCGTTCAGGTGGGATACAAGATATATCGTGGGATATATCGGCTAATATCATCGATATTTAAAACATTTGTGCCAACCCTTCAATCTAGCACGTTGTTGGATGTTGTTGGACCTGTAAAACTAAGACTCATGCAAATGGGTCCATTTAGTGATACAAGGACTATCTTGTGGCCAAAGGGCTATCATCAACAACCCAATATTAATTCTATTGTGACCTTTAGCCCAATTGCAAAACGCACTACGATTGGGGTAGTCCTAGCTCTAGTCGTCAATTTTTTATGGGACATTTGATAACATGATGTGAAAAATGCCTTTTCGCATGGAATATTGAGGGAGGAGGTTGACACCCTTTGCCTGTAGCTCTTGCTATTAACAAGGGGTCTTGCCAAGCCCACAAGCTTTACTCAAGCCTCCAAGATTCCATAATGATGTGAAGCTATGGTCACTGAGTTTATGGCTCTTCAAATGAATGGTACTTGGTCCTTAGTGCCAACCCCTCAATCTAGCACATCGTGGTATGTTGCTGGGTGTGTGACGTAGGACAATTAACCACTTGCTTTAAAAGCTCGAACTGTTAGAGTATGGCGAATTAATCCCTTTATCTCATAGCCCAAGCCCCATATCTTATGGGTTAGGATCTCGGCCGAACCCCTCTCGTGGGCCCCAAATCACATGGGCCGCCCACCCCAAGTGTGTCCCCGCATCCCACGAGTTACCCCACTCGAGCCCGGTGTGAAATGCCCCTCTCCCCCGTGGGCCCCAAATGACATTGGTCACCCACCCCGAATGTGTCCCCGCATCCCACAGGCTACCTCACTCGAGCCCGGTGTGAAATGGCCTTGCATTAATCACCCCTGGTGAGGAGTCTCGAATACGAGACCTCCTGCTCTGATACCAATTTGATGCAGGACAATTAACCACTTGCTCTAAAAGCTCGAACTGTTAGAGTATGGCGAATTAATACCTTTATCTCATAGCTCAGGCCCCACATCTCATGGGTTAGGACCTCGGCTGAACCCCCTTGTGGGCTCGTGGGCCCCAAATCACATGGGCCGCCCACCCCGAGTGTGTCCCCACATCCCACGGGCTATCCCACTTGAGCCCGGTGTGAAATGCCCCTGCATTAGTGTGTAAAATTTAGACTCATGCAAATGGGTCCATTTAGCGATGCAAGGACTATCTTGTGGCAAAGGTCTGTCATTAACAACCTAGTATTGACTATATTGAGACTTTTAGTTTTAGCCCAGTTGCAAAACCCACTATGATTTGGGTAGTCCTATCTCTAGTTGTCGATTTTCGGTGAGACATTTGATCTGTTGATGTGCAAAATGTCTTTCTGCATGGAATATTGAGGGGGGAGGTCTTCATGCAATAGCCCCTAGCTTTGTGGACCCACAATTCCCTCACTGCATTTGTCACCTTCACAAATTTATTTACAGGCTTAAATGGGCACCCTGGTCCTGGATCCAATGCTTCACAAACTATTTACTAGAACTTGATTTCATTGGGGCCCATGCCGAACCTTCTCTCTTTATATCAACAAGGTCGTCATCTGATGATTCTCTTTCTCTATGTTGAAGACGTCATCATTATGGGCAATAATTCCTCGTACCTACAAATGCTTATAACTCAATTGAGCTCTTGATTCACCATGAAGGATTTGGGCCCTCTAATAGGCCTAGAGGTGACTTGTGATGAACATGGTTTCTTTCACTCTCAAACTAAAAACATCCTGGATTTACTCCGACGGGCCTCAATGGAAGGTGCCAAGCCATATTGTTCTCCTGCCATATCCAATGGTAAGCTCATCCATGGTGATGGGGAACCTCTTCAAGATGCAACTGCATATCATAGCACAGTTGGGGCCCTACAATACCTAACATGGACCCTCCCAGTTATATCCATCATGGTCAACCAAGTTTGCTAATTCATGCAGTCCCCTACTGTCACACCTTTTGTGGCTGTCAAACGTAATTCTACAATTTCTCAAAGGCACCATGACAGATGGACTTTCCATTGCACTTGTAATCTATAGTTGCAAGTGTATTTGGATGCAGATTGGGCTGGGAGCCCCGATGACCGCCACTACACAAGTGGATATTGTGTATACATGGGCCTCAATCTCGTTTGGTGGAGTGCAAAGAAAAACCCACTGTGGCAAGTTCCAGTACAGAATCTAAGTATTGGTCCCTAGTCCACTCAGCCGCTGAGCACTCCTGGATCCTTATGTTTCTCAAGGATTCACATGTTTACATCTCATCCACACCGGTCGTTTGGTGTGATAATATCAGTGCAATCCCCCAAGATGCGCTCTCATACTCTGTCATAGTAACAAATCTTGTGTATCTGCATAGAATACTACAAATAGAGAAATTCTATCTTGATTAGTTGTAACACCTTACAAATTTATGAATACAAGAAGGATCATCTCTCTTCTCACATTGAATGTGATAGAGGACTTTGTCTCACATTGTGCAAGTTATTTTGACTTGCATGGGAAAAAAATGATTATTAGATAAAATATGACCAGCATTCCATATTGAATATGCATTTGTGACCCATAGTATAAGGGAACAAGGTGATTTTTGCACCAAAGTATGCGCACGGCGGCACCCGGCTGATGAGTGGCCCTGATCTTGAACATGTGTTCAAGGATGGATGTATGCCACAAATTGCCCCTGTATAATCCCGCTTCATTGATCGGGCTAAAAATCCTACGCAAAGATTGCCTATGGTGCCTTTTTCTGAATTAAAAGACACCCCAGAAAAAGTTACCAAACATACGTTCCAATGTAGACACATTTGAACTTAGAATTTAAAGAGCAAACATTGAGTGAAATGAAATAGTACTAAGAACATGGATAATGAGGATCAGTCCACCAACCACTGAAAGCAACTTACTTTTCCAGCCCTCTAATCTTTTTCTGATTTTAGTAATCAAACCTTCAAATAATCTCTTCAATCTTACAAAATACAGGACCGCCAAAATAAACAATAGGAACATGACTCGACGGAAAAGGTTTTTCAAGTATTTTCTGTGTTATACTTGCAACAATATAGTACAACACATATTCAGTATTTGATTCACGGAAAAATAGATGGCCATGTGTAATCGGCCCAACCTCTCCATCTTCAGAGACTTCGAACAAGTGTGAGCATGAAATTCTGAACTGTTATGAATCCTATGATATGTTCGTTGAATGCTATGTTTCGTTTTTTTGCTTATAAATCATGGTTTTAAAATGTGCAAGTTTCTCTTTTTCCTTTTCATCCATTGTTTACGTCAGTCTGATATGTGCCTGGAAGTTAAAATTGGATGCAGTGCTGTCTTTGGAACAGAGATATGGCCCGCAGCTGAATATGGACGGACGATGTACACCATCCGTCAGAGGATTGGCCCATTGCTCATGAAAATGCAAAAGAGAGATGGTTCGTTTGCTACCCACATTAGCCTTTTAGTTTTCTTTTGGACCCAAAAACGTTGTAAATTCTAGCCTGTACTATAAATGGTCATGTGCATCTCCATTCAAATCTTCCAGAAATCTCTTTGTATGAAAGAAATAAAAGCAATTCCTAAGCTTTTAGTCATGAGCTCCCATTCTCCTCATGGTTGAAGAACCGTTACTGCACAGATTTTATCTTTTCAACAATCTACAACTCGTGCTGGCAATGGGCCTGGTCGGCTCGTCTGACTTCAGGAATGAACCTTCCACATGGCGGGCTGTGCCTTCAACTTTGTCCCATGTGTCAGGCCCAGTTAATAAACGTGATGGGCCAGGCGATCATTTGAAGAAAGTTCCTTTTGAAGGTTGGCATTAATCTGATCCATGCTGTTTATGACTGATATGGATTAGCCATGCCTTCATTTCAGACCCTTAATATTAGTGCATGACCAGGCAAATGCCAGTCCTATCTACATGTAGCCAGAAGAGTTGAGAAAAAGCATGTGTGGTTTGAGTAAATCTCTTATATTGCAATTACCATGAGAATGTGTTCATTTACATGTCCACAGGGAAGTTAGAAGATGCTGGTGAGCTTTCAGAAAAGGAGATAATCAGAGCTGAGAGGAACTCCGGTGTTATTAGCAACCGAGTGAGGGAAATTCAAGTGAGTAGCAGATCATGTGGCAAGTTTCTTCTTTCCGCTCTTTGAATTAAGTTTGATTTTGTTGATCGCTTGGTTAAACAGATATGTGTGTTAATATCAGAAACAGATATGGAGTGTGCTGGACATATGGTTTTAGAAAGTAAGATTTGCCCACATGTCTGTACTAAATATTTAAATAATAAAATATTGTATTTTCATATTGTAATGCAGTTATTTATATGTAATGATCTGAATAATCAATAATTTATATATAAAAGAGTCCCCCAAACATACATATCAAAATAATCGAACATAAAAATAGACTTTCATATGAGGCATGTGTTGAATGTCAGACACATGTACATGGGAAGCTATCAAAATGTCACAATTTTTATTGAAAGATTGTTGCGTCTGAAAAATCCCAGAGAGAAGCAATCACCATTCATCAGGGTTAGTTGCCATGAAGCTGGTGATTGCCAAATCTGTCAGGTTTTCCATGAGCATAGGTCAGTAGGATTTTTCAGGTTATTTCACCTCATACCAATCGGCTCAAATGGCCGTATTAATTACCTTTCATGCTCGGGTTGCTACAAATCAGAAGCAGCCCCTAATCTATTGGTGATACATCCCTCAACAGGCTGAAGATAAAGTGTGAGAGGGAAATAAGGGATTTGTGCTGAATCAGTAAAAACAGGCCCATCGGCCGCTATGTATGTGTGCGGTCACACGTGCCAACAGTGTCCTCATTGCAGAGAATATCACAATCTAGCTACCAAATCATACGCCAGTTTTCAATATTCTGATGTACTGTCCAGTTGATATTGTGGTACTGCTGAAAGCTGTTATTTAAGCAGGACTGGACAATCATATGTGTTACATTTCTCTTGGATAGAAAATCTTATTATGAAATTCATTCCCGCAATTTCTTTGCATGTAATTTTTCCATCCATCCTTCTGAGCAAATCATATGCACCCAATGGATGCCTTTTCTCGAAACGTTAAATCTACTCTTGTGGAGATAGCTTCAAAACCTGTAAAATTTAAAGAATTATGTTAGTGCTAATATTCATCGTTTGAAACTCGGCATTTTCCTTACAGATGCAAAATTACATGAGAAAGATGGAGCAGAAGCAACGCAGAGAAAAAGACCTCCGTGAGGGACTACAGCTTTACAAGTAAGTCATAAATGTTGGAGTCGATCAAATGCAGTTGTTCTTGTTCTAGTCTTCCATGTGTTTTTTCATTCACTTCCCTTCAAAAAGTTTTGCATTCCATTCACTTCCCTTCAAAAAATTTGCACCAAGAGGGAGGGAGGGAGAATGAGGATGAGATTAAGACATAAAAGAACCTGGATGGAGGTGGTGAGAAGGGATATAAAGGCTTATTCACTTACCAAAGATTGGGCCTTCAGAATGATTTTTAAAACATGATTCCTAAAGCTGATGATGATGATGATGATCTATTTTGGTCTCAACATGATATCATAGTGTGGCATGCCTTTTCTGAATATTTGGATCCATTCATATCTTAATCAGTTTTGCCTGTTAGATAGGTTCACCACACTTTATTGCCATGGCTCAAAATTAGCTCTGACAGGAGGACCCTAACCATAGATATGCTTGCCACTGAATGTGAACCACTTCCTGTATCTCTGATCATCCATCTTTAAGCTCGTGATTGGAATATTATTGCATCTTTGATAAGAGGGAAAAGAAAAGAAAATGAGGCACCTTTCCAATGATGGGACATTTCACTAGTTTGGTTAGCAAAGAAAATAATAGACTCCACGTAACAATCATTATCCTTTTCCATAGTAACATTCTTATGCACAAGATACGAGTGACCATTGTCCTGCAGATATGAGATTTCTACCTGCTATTCAAACAAAACCCCCCAAAATGGAATCCATGGGAATCAATGTTCCGACAATGCCCATGGAATTCATCATTGGATAAATTTTTTGTTTTAACACACCCGCAAACTTACACACACCACATGGGCACTCGAATACATGACCTTAGTGTTGAAGAAACGCATAGTACCTGCTACTGAGCCATTGGTTGGGACCTATCATTGGATAGTTATTACATTTTCTTTTCTTTTCCTTCTTTTGCCTTTTATCAGACAGGCCCTCAGGATCATCTGAGTAGTGAGAACTTGTTTCCTCATGCAGAACCTGCCCACCTATCTAAAGATTTGGAGTGATTGAGTTGGGGCCCATCCATCCTACACATGACATGTTGCACCAGCATATGTGGGGACAGTGTGGGCAAGATTGTTCACAAATCTCTATTGCATGCAATTATTCATGAAAGCTCGTGGACATGCAGCGTCACTGCTGGTATAATTGAGGGTCAGTCCCAATTTCATGGCCATTTAACATCCTCCATTGCAGGTCCTATGTCCGACAGCACTGCAGTGCGCCATCCCTTATTTTCAAGGCTGATAGAAGTAACTTGTTGGGAAACCCATGGCTTAGAGCTACTCATAACCAGTGTTCGAAATATCGATACTATCGGCCCAATATTATTGTTATCGCACCCCTGCGAGACGAAACCCTCGCGATAACCCCCGGAAGATACCAAAAAACCCAAAATCCAGATATCGACCGATATATCGTCGATATCACACGACATATTGGCGATATCGCGCGAAAAAAAATTGAATCAGTAAAAAAAGAAAAAGAAAAAAGAAATCGGAGAGTACCTGTAGGTTGCAGCGAAGAATGGTGATCGGAGGTGGGCCATTCGACAGGTAAGCACGCTTTCCCTCCTTTTCTTGCAAATTTCTTCCATTTCCCTCTTTCTTCGCTGATTGGAGAGTATCTGTGGGAATTTTTCCGAGATTTCGGCGAGAAATCAGGCCAGATTGAGGAAACCTCGCCGCGAATGTTGCTCCGGAACGCATGCGTTCGTGAAGGAGAGGGAATGTGAAGGAGAGGGGCGCGGATGGGTGAAAATGGGTCGTGTGGATGGGTTAAAAAAGAAATCCGGACGCGTACTGAGTTGCTCAGTACACTCATCGTACTGAGTAAACTCTGTTGGGCCCACTGTGAATTCACGTGGTTTATCCACACCGTCCATACGTTTTTCCAGATCATTTTAGGGGTTGAGCCCTAAACTGAAGTATATCAAAAGCTCAAGTAGACCATGCCAAAGGAAATAGTGGAAGTATTGATTTCCACCGTTGAAACATTTCTAAGGCCCCCGGTGATATTTATTTGTCATCCAAACTGTTCATAAGATCATGCAGACATGGATGAATGGAAAACACAAATATCATCTTGATATAAAACTTCTGTGGGCCCCGAGAACTTTTCAACGGTAGACTTCAATTCACACTATTTCAGGTGGTGTGGTCCACTTAAACTTTGGATATGATTAAATTTTGGTTTAAAGCCCTAAAATTATATGATAAAGCTGATTTACGGAGTTGATACAGTGCATGAATGACGGTGGGCCCCACAGAGTTTACTCAGTACGCTGAGTTACTCAGTACACGATCCGCTTCCGCGAGAATGCAATCGGTACGTGGTGCGTTACTCAGTACGCTCTTACGGTACTCAGTAAACTCACTTGGGCCCACCTTTAATGTATGTGGTCCATCCACGCCATCCATACGTTTTTACTGATCATTCAAGTTGTTGAGCCCAAAATTAAACCATATCCACAACTCAAGTGTACCACATTACAGGAAACAGTGTTGAATGAGCGTTGACCATTAAAAACGTTTTGAGAGCCATAAAAGCTTTGGATCAACCTGATATTTATTTCTTCCCTTCATCTGGGTACTTAGGACCCAATCAACAGATTGGATGTCAAATAAACAGTACAGTGGGCCTTAGGAGGAATTTAATGGTGGATATACAATCATTATTGTTTTCCTGTGGTGTGGTCCACCTACGATTTATATCCCTATAATTTTTTGTATCAATCCCTAAAATGATCCGTAAAAATGGATGAACGGAATGGATGAAACAAATACATTATGGTGGGGCCCACAGAGCACCGACCACTAGCATTAAAGCAACTGACATTTAATGCTTTGTGCATTTTAATGCAACCAAGCTTATTATTTGGTGTGGTCCACCTGAGCGTTGGATCTGCCTCATTTTTGTGCTCATGCCTCGAAATAATCTGAGAAAAGGGATTGACGGCTTGGATGTACAGATACATCACAGTGGGCCCGCCCACAAAACTGCCCGTTCGAAGCTAGGGACGGGCGGGGGTAGTACGCAATCCGCGTCCAAATGCGGAATATACTGATAGGTTGCGTAGCCAGACTGGCTACTGAAGTGACGCACCAAGTTTTGTGGGGCCCACCATGATGTATGTGTTGTATCTACATCGTCCATACATTTGGCTATATCATTTTAAGGCATGAGACAAAAAATGAGTCAGATCTAAATCTGGAGTGGACCCCACCACAGAAAACAGTGGGGAGAGGGGCGCCCACCGTTGAAACCTTCCTAAGGTCCACTATGATGTTTATCTGAGATCCAACCCGTTTATAAGTTAAGACAGACATGCAAGAAGGAAAAAAACAAATTTCAGCTTGATCGAAAACTTTTGTAGCCCTTAGAAATTTTTAATGAAGGGCGTCACTCTCTCCATTGTTTTCTATGGTGGGGTCCACTCGAGCTTTAGATCTGACTCATTCTTTTTCTCATGGCCTAAAATGATACCTCCAAATAGTTGTGTTTTCATACATGATTATGATATATTTATAAATATCATGCATCCAATTTAAATATAGTTGCATTAGTTCAGTTAAACATCGCATAGCTTAGGACCCTATACAAAGCAAACTTATTATCTGCATATATTTTTTAAAGATGTTATGATTTAAAAGTGTGTATTAAGGGCTTTCTTAACAATCCTCAAAGTTTCATTAAAAATTTCAACCATTTCCTCAATGTTTCCCCGTGTTTCCCAAAAAGTGCGATAAATTATGCGATACAAGCGATATATCCCATGCGATAACCGATACGTATCTGTATCTCAAGGGTGCGATACATAGTGCGATACCGATATTTCGAACACTGCTCGTAACAAGGATCCTCCCTTTTGTGGGGAATGGCTATGTAGGAAACTTTGTTAGACAAACATCGGTCCTATTCGGAAGGAGAAGAAAACCTTTTTTCATCTTTTAGTTTTGTGGTGTTTTATTGTTCTTCCTGAATTTAAATACCTTTCTTCATCATTCTTTTTTTTTAAAAATGATTGGACATGCAAACATATCAGGTTTTGTAGGGTCACCATAAGTTCTGTCTCACACCAGCAGACGTGCCTAAGTTACAGATGGTTGAAATGATCAAGAAGAGAAACTACATATAGCACCTTTCCAAAAGAAAGAAAAGAAAAGAAAAACTACATATAGCGGATAGTAAAAGCATGAGAGGGAGGGTGGGTTTTTTTTTTTTTTTGTTCTTTTCTTTTCTTTTTCACTCTATTGGGGGAGAGTGCATCATCTTATTTCAATTCTTTTTCATGCCTTACATTATGGATTTTGTTTTTCCTGTTGCATGTATGTTTCTTTCGAGGAACTGTTGATAGCTGAAATGAGCTTTGATTCAATTTGCTCGTCTTGTTCATGATCTGACTTCTCATTGGTTTGTGAAAACAAGGAGCGGAAAATATGAAGAAGCATTGGAGAGGTTTGAATCTGTACTGGGATCAAAACCGGAACTGACAGAAGCTTCGGTAGCAAGTTACAATGTTGCATGCTGTTATTCCATGCTCAATCAGGTATTCTCATCTGAATAGATACAGCTGTTTCTGTTACTACACATCATTTGCAGAGGTCTTCTTATCCCAGTCGAGAAACTCTGCCATGCATGCAGATGTGTCACAATGTACAAGATCTCCATCTGGTGCACCCCACCATGTTGATGCCCTGGACAAAAAGGTCTGGCAAGGTACTCATCTGGTGGGGCCTACCTGATGGATGCCATGGATCTTGAACTCATGTCTAGTTGCCATATGTGGTGGCATGAAGTAGCTTGGGCTGTACACACATTTGGGATTAGAAAAACCCTGTTAGCAGAAGTACCAGTTATTAACCTGCATTGATCTATCTATTTTTTGCCATCACTCTTCATCACTAGAGTAATTCTACCCTTAGTATTGAAATCCTTGTCATGCTATTTGGGTTCCCTTTTTGCAGGTGCAAGCTGGTCTTTCTGCACTTGAAGATGCAATGGAGGCAGGATATGAAGATTTCAAGGTAATCAACCCAATTTCTCAAAATCTACATTTTTTTAATTGTAAGATTGATGTTAGCAGAATGTTTTCCTTCAAACAAGAGGTTGGCTAATCCCATATGATTGTAAAAGGCAGCCCAACATGCTCTGCATCTGCTGATGAGGGGCACGGGTGCCACATCCTGCCCTCCATCAACTGTTTCCCACCTTGTAGATGCCCTTCCTCAAAATCAGGCCCATCGACTGATACGAAGAAATGGATGGGCAGAAAATAAAAGTTTCTAAATTTCCCTATTTCAAACGTTATGGTCAACAAGAATAGAGCAGCATGAATGTTGGGATGGGACATTTGCAAGCTGGTACTCAATTGGTGGACAGCTTGGATCTTGCACTTGCGTGTCTGATTGACACACATGGGTGTATGTAGATGGCATGCCTTATACATGTGTCTGATTAGTAAACCCCTACAAGCAATACGTGCCCTGGACATGGATTTCTTGATTGCAACCTCTGTTCATGTTAGCATTTGCATTAATGTGTGGAATTATTTGAATATTTTCCACTCCTACACAGACCATTCGGACAGATCCTGATCTTGCCAATCTAAGAACATCTGAAGAATTTGAGCCTCTATTGAAAAGATTTGACGAGTCCTTCATCAATGAGAATGCAGTCAATGCAATCAAATCTATATTCGGAATATTCAACAAGAAATAGCATTATGGGCCCACATTGCGTACTAGCAAGGCCTGTCTCAGGGATCATCTGTCATTGTTGCGACACATTGGAGGGCTTAGATGCGAGCTTTTTCAAACAGTGGTTCTCTGAAGCAAAGGAGGTCATCAAAGAGATTTCAATTGGGTTGTTGTGTACTTATTGCCTGTATGATTCTTTCGGGAACTAAAGCCCATAAATGTAGCTTAATCTTAGGAGAGAGTCTCGAAGAAGAGAAGCTCAGAAAGGTGTCATTTCTGTGCCTTTTTTTAATTTGGATTGGATGCATGCCTGTTCTTCAGTTGTATTCTTTTTCCTCGTTTTAAAGAACAAGAAAGAAGTTGGGGATTAACACACTACCCTTCATAACCATCATTCTCTGCAAGTGCTTATTTAAGAGGAACTCCCATCTGCCAGACAGTTGGTGGGCCACACATTTTAAGAGAGGTCCCATCACTTTCAACAAGAGAGAGAGAGAGAGAGAGAGAGAGAGAGAGAGAGTATTATGGTCCGAATATGAGTTCGAATATTCATCAAGACTTCAAGAGCTATTACCATCAGTTTATGAAAACCCATAAACAAATATCCATTTTGATACTAGCCATTGCAACAAAGAAAACCACCATAACTTAATTAAAGCTCTTGCAAACAAATTGGACAAAGGACAATCATTTGGTTTCTTGAATTTGAACCAGTCACTCGTATTTAAAATAAGAACATGAAAAATCACTCTGCAAATCCGATTTCTTCAATGACATGCCCTGCCAATTTAAGGTTTGGTTGTCCGCTCAAGCATGATTGATCTATTGGAAACACTCGTGTGATGTGGCCCATCTGAAAACGATTTGCTTTCTTTATGGCTTTAAACTTAATCTCAATTAATTTGGTCCTAATTCCAAGCAACGTCCTGAACTGTAAAGTCAACCGTAGCCTTGATGGGTTAGCTTACACTAGCCCCTCTCTTTCGTTGGGGTCCAACCGATTGGACGTCTCTCCATTTTAGATAGTGATTAGTTAATGGTAATAAATATGCAAAGAGATGAGATATTTCTGGAAAATGGGTTGACAGCTTGGGTAGACTCCACCGTGGTATTTATCTGAAATCCACCCTGACAATTAGTTGTGTTACTTCATGTCAGGCCTAGAGCCCAAAAATCAGCCCCATCCATGATTCATGTGATTGGAAACAATACAGGCAATATGCTCACCCTTCTACTTGTTTCCTTTGTTGTGGCCCACCAAAATCATGGATGGGCCCGAGATTTGGACCAAGACCTAAGTTTTGGTGTGACGTGTAATACTTGGAGTGGATTTCATATAAGCATTATGGTGGACCTTATAAAAAACAAGGGTGGGCATCTCTCTCCCAACTGTTTCCTTTGCTGTGGTCCACCTAAATCATAGGTCAACCTGATTTGTTGGCCCAAAGCCTAAAGTGGGATTGCACATCTAATGGTCATGGTGGATCTCACATACACGTCACAATGGGTCATGTAAAAAATTAAGGGTGGGTGTTCCCAAAAATTCTTTTCTTAATGAGATTTTTACATATACATGGCCACAGGTATCATAGGACCCTTAAAATACACTGCGCCCCGTGGGGGGGTGTTATATTTTTCGGGATGAAAATGTAATTGCCATTAAAAATAGAAAACGTTTAGGAGTACCAATGCACCCCCTTTTCAAAGTTTTAATTTATCTTTTGTGCTCTTCAACAATCTTTCATACTTTCCAACTACTCACCACCGATTTTTCACGTTTTCTTGCTATTCTCCGACAATCTTTCATGCTTCAAGAATACTTTTTTCAACAATCTTTCATGCTTCCACCTGTGAAAGGGCTTCTCTTAGAAGATCTTCATTTGGTGGTTAATGTTACACAAGGTACACTTCGAGTTAGAAAATGACAGTAAACGATTCTTGATTGAGGTGGTCTATAGCTCATTAGAAAGCAAATCGAATTACCTTTCCAACAAGCCCAAGATGACTTGTATTCAAGGTGCAATGTGAGAGATTCAGTCTGTTTACTGAAGTCACGTGGTGTTGACTATGCAAGCAACGTGAGTTATGCCATCGAGGACTTTGGGCCCACTTTTGAAAGGTCACCTAGAGCGCCTTATTAAAGTCTAGCAAAGCTAAAATAGGTTCTTCTGTCAACTTATTATTCACATCTTCAATTTCTTCAAGCAATCTACCAAAGGAACAACAAATGTACTAAAGTAGCCAATCCTAAAGAACTCTGCACATCTTCTCCTGACCCTCACTAATACCATCTGCATTCACCACATAGTCAAGGAACACAACCCAATTCATCCTCGAACTACATTGTTCTTTTGTGTTAGCATGTAATTGCTCCTATTTCCCTACTAGACAATTCGTATGGGTGCACATATCTAGACTATAAATTAAGATGTCATCAAAATATACCACTACGAATTTTCCAATGTGGGGCCGTAACACTAGGTTCATTACCCTCACGAATGTGCTTAATGTGTTAGAGAGATTAAATCACATCACCAACCACTCCAATGTCTCAAATATGGTCTTCCACTCATCATGCAGGCATATCCAAATATGATGATATCCACTCTATTTGTTTTAGAAAATATTTTCACCTTCAAAGGTATATCCAATGTATCATCCAGTTGAGGTATTGAAAATCGATATTTTGTGGTATTCTTATTGATGGCCTTGCTATCGATGCACACCCTTCATGTTCCATCCTTTTAAGGAGCTAGTAGAGTTGAGATTGAACATGGGCTTATATTCTTCCTAATGTATTCATTTTCTATTAAATCATTAACCTGTGATTTCAATTCATCATGCTCTTTTAGGCTCATCTTGTAGGTTGCCCGATTGGGTAAACTCAACACCAACATGAAGTCAATGTAATGTTGAATATTCTTCATTGGCAATAATCCCAAAGGTAACGCATACGAGAATAGAATTTTGTATTCACTAACTAGGATTTGCATTGGTTTACTCATAGGAGTGGCAACACTAGCATTTTTTCATATCAACGTATAAACCACATCATGACTCTTAATCTCCTCTATAAACCTTATATAAAACAGAAGGTTGATGTCTTCCATGGTTGTGGGTTCACCTAAATCCTTTCTCATGAGTTTCAAAACTACTTTTGATTATTTTTCAAAAAAGTGCATATATTTTCCCAACCACCGTGAATGGTCCACTAATCGTACTACCATGGTTTGCCTAACAATATGGTGCACATCCATCCCATGGACTACATCGCACTAATGATGAATGCAATTAAACAGCAACAAAAAACCTTTACTTCATTATTTTTCTTAAACCAAGAAAGTTAGCATGGATCTAGATGCCTTGTGGTCTTTAACTAGAGCCTTTTTATGACCTCTTCTAAGATGATGTTTTCACAACTGTCCCCATTGAAAGATCACTCCATAGACCTTGCCATTCACTATATAGGTCGTGTAGAAGATATTAGTTTGCAATCAATCTTCTTTAGGTGTCTTGGGTACAATAAGAGCCTTTCTGATCACTAACGTCTCCAAAACATTACTATATATTCTTCATCATCAATATCATAATCCGCATCATGCGTTCCCTATGGGGTCTTACCCTCATCGTCAACCAATTGTTCTTTCATAAATACTTTGCAACTACTAATCAAATTAACTTCTTACTTCCTACATTCAAAGAAAATATCCTAACTTTATTGAACTTGTAGCCCCAAATTTTTTCTGACCTATCATCCAACTACCCCATTGTTCTGAACTGGGGACTCGAGTGTTGGAGTGACTTTTTTGGCTTAGCCTGAATCCCCATGTAGGCTTACCACTACTACTCTGAATACCACTAAATTGATTAGAAGCTTTCATGCAATGATGCCCAGCGTTATTCCTCTTTTCAACCAAAAGAGCTTGCTTGCATGCTTCTGCAATAGTAAACGTAGGCTGAATCCTCAACTGATCTGCAATAGTAAGCCGAAAACCCATTCATAAAAAGAGTGACCAACTGTTATTTGGTATTGAATAAATTATTTTAAGCTACCAGATGATGGAAATCTTTTGTGTACTCTTAATACAATCATGTCCACTTGTCGAACATGTTGTAATCGCTAAAAAATTAAATTGTACATAGTTTATGGGTAGATAGGTTTCTTTATAAGAGACTTCGTCTTCTTCCACGATTTTATCTTGGACTTTACGTATGTTTCTCAAGTAACCATAACCCATTTGCACCATGTTGAAGCTCTACCTTTTAATGTCATGACAATTATTTTCACCTTTCTATTTCGTACGCATCTTCGTAATCAAATATCATTTCCACTACATTAATCTAACCTAAAAACATCATCCCCATGCATACTATCATGATATTAAGGAATTTCCACATTCACTTCTGTTATAGGTAGAAATGTACTGGCTAAAGAGAAGAGGTCAGCTCGGACATCTCCGCGGGACACGAGGTTGGATAGTGCCGGTTATGACCAATGAGCTCCTCAATGGCCAAGGCAGGTCGGCAGGTCGACCATCTACCCAATGATAAGGGGAGGCTCAAAGCTCATCCGAATATCTAGGTTAGTCAAGACCACCTCGGACTCTTAACCTCAACCCCCTACAACATATTTCATCCAAATTTTACTAAAGAAAGGAGCTCGACCTCATTGCCCTAACATGAAGTATGGAGTATGTCGGTAGGTCAACAATCTACACGGCACAGAGAGAAGGGTCAGGGCTTGCCAGAGAGTCCAGCTTGGCATACTACCCCCCTGGTTAGGTCAGCCTCGGCCTCCTATTGCACACCGCCCCCAGTTCTTACTAATCAGGTCTTATCCAAAAGACTAGCCCAAGATCTCCGCCGAAGATCACGAGGACAATGCCGACACTCTCGGAATACGGATCACCCCAGATCTTCGCTGAGGATCTTAAGAGATCATCCCGATATATTCGGGACTCGATTCCCTCTACAGTACGTCCCTACTAAATAGGGAGATCTCTTCTATGTCATCACCTCTCCACAACTATAAATAGGAGCATCTCTAATAGTGAAAGGTATGCAGAATCTCTCACCCAAAAACCTTACGTTCTTCTAGACCTAGATTCCTAGCCTGACTTTGGCATCAGAGGGTCCCCTACTCTCGCCAGGGTATCCTTTGTTTTCTTCCTATGCAGGTACTCAAAAGTCTAAAAAGGGTAGACCAGATTTTTACATCAACTTTCAACTCCCTATTTTGCATATAATAAGCCCTCCTTCCTACTCATCATGGCTCAACAAATGGATCTTTACAATAAAACAGGTTAATGTCACTCACACGCAACTCATTAGCATTATCTTCTTGAGTCAACGGTTTATTCCTCACTAATAACGTAGTGAGCTATTGGGAGATGGTTTACATTTGTTGTTGAGTGTGAAATATTACATATTTCTCCCTTGTTATTCCTTAGTTTTAAGAACATGAAAGCGTTTAATTGATCTATTTATACATATTCTCTCTTACGAGGTGATTTTGAGAGCTTAAGGTGAAAATGATACTAAAAGCATGGTTTTGATGCTCAAAGATTACCAAGATGGAGAATGAATCTTTGGAGGTCAGGATTGAAGATTTCAAGAGTCCAAGATCCAAGAAAACTAAGTGAAGAAGGAAGAAATTCGAGATTATAAAGTGTAAAAATATGAAGCTGCTAAACTTGACAGTTCGATGACATCGAAAACAACTTCAATGCCATTGAAGTAAGTGTTTGATGCCATCGAAGGAGGCTCGATCCCATTAGAGAAAATCAAGTTAAAAATTGTTCAACATATGGGTGTAATTCTCGATCCCATTGAATGATGCTTCGATCCCATCAAAGAGATACTTGATGCCATCGAAGCTAGTTCGATGACATAGGAAATATCATGAATTATGAGTGTAACGCCCTGAAAATTGGGGGCCGAGTAGAAGTCCAACTCCCGAGTTCCAACGCATCACTTATGCAACATATTTAATGATGATTAAATGTTGTCTGTATTAGTGCATAAAACATGAATAAGATTAAGCCAAATCAGCAATACATAATCCAGGGACAGTTGTAATACGCAAGCGGAAGACTGAAACGAGTATGCATAACTTTATAAACCAGTTTAGGTCCCCAAAGTATGTATGCATTGCCAGGTCAATAATTACATGTATTGATTCAAATTACAAAATGTCAAAATGTAACAGTCCACTACAAATATAACCCTGAAGCCCCGCCGATCAGAACGGTCTATGTAAACCCGCCAGAATACTGCATATAGGAGAAGGCATCCTCATCATCTATGAAATCCGCCTCCGCCTCATCAGTCGGGTCTCCATCTGCATATAAGACAGAGTCTGGTTGGTGTGCACAACACCGTCCCGAAACGTGGGAGTAAGTGATCAACTCAGTGGAATAATAAAGCAAATGTTAACATGTTATCAATTCAGTCAAGCAGTAATGATAAGGCAATACAATCAAACATTCCTAAGTACTTTGGTTAATGCAAAAATGGTATGTATAAATGATGCATGCCCCCGCCTGCACTCCCTCTGCGATCTTCATCTAACGGTCGTGCATGTCAGTTACTTCCTCAGTGCTCTGCCTAACGCCAACGACACATGTAGTGCGGTGAATGAACATGATTACCGAGTTTTTATTAGTCCTTTTCATACAGCAGGATTGAGAAGCTAAGGTACCTCCCTTATATCAATTCCCAAACAATGATCCATTTTAGGGTCGTCAATCCTAGTAAATCTCATACGATGATACGGTTCTAGGTCGCTGCAAAGGGCTCGTGTCACGTCCCAAACTCGGAAAACGGGCTCACAAAATTTCCGATCGCCGAATCTAGTGTCGACAGCCTCCGTAGTGTCCCATTCTCGGATTCCGGCACTCTCATGCCAGATTCCGATCCTGGGATCCTACAAGGAGGATTTTCAGTAGAAATTTTTTTTTATAATGGAACATAACCATAAGCATAACCAAGTCACAAAACAACATCACCACGTATCCACTATATCAAAAACTTTTAAGTACAATGCAGAAAGGGGAATACAGGGTGATCAAAAGCTTCAAAATAAACTGATGCGCACTCCTGCCTCAGCGCTGCTGCTGTCCAACACTACCTGCACGCAACGGTCGTGCATAAGCTTACAAAAGCTTAGAGGGTACTGTAAGTGTGTGTGCAAGGCCAGCGCCAAGTGTACAATATCAGAGTAATGCGGAAATATGTGATAAGTCCATGAATGCTATCAGCTGTACCAACGCTATATGATGCAAGACATGAATGCTATCGGCCATACCAAGGCCATGCGATGCGAGGCCTATGTAGCCAAATGTCATATGCGAGATGCGAAGCAAGCATGTCAGTCCTCATCAAGTACACATATCAGTACAGTTCCTCTCTGGATATCACCGGGGTCTAATACACCTCACACTGACTGCCTCCTCCCTAGCTGCACAGTTAAGCAAGTGGAATAGACCACACTATCCGCCTGACCAGTAGTCTGCCAATATCTACCCGGCTCGTCGATAGCGGACTCATTTGCGAGCTGGTCAAACTCAGCCTAGCTTATAGCCCCCTCACTCGGGCGGATAAGTCCACACCCCCTTCCAACCGACCACGAAACAGTGGGAGACGCGGCCTACTGGTATTCGGCACTCGGGCGCTCGTGTATCCACTCAGTCTAGACATTGGAGCATCTCCTGGTACCAAAAGGTTCTGGGACTTTCACCCAAGGACATCCTAAGTGCCCACAATGCTAGAGCCAATATTTCCGGTATCTGATACGACCATCCACGATGTGCCTGTGGAGGCCACGGCCCTGATGTCGCTAGGGCATGTAGTGATCAAGTCACACATATGCGGAATGCATGAGTCACATCGTCAAATCATGCAGTAATCCTGTGCGTACCACGCACTCATGTGGGGGCACTCCGTCTCATAAGGAGTCCCGTAAATGTCACAGCCCAACGGCTTATGCTATGATCAAACATTCCTCATATCAAGCATACATATGATGCGTATGGGCATGTATCATGGAGCTATACTAAGCATGTTATAAAGTGATGAATTATCCCTCCAATGCAGATGGGCCTAGAAGGCCTACACACCACAAGTATGACCTATCAATGGGCCCTAGGGAGAGTCGTAATGCGGACATTTAACCAACATTATACTTGCAATGTGGACGTCAAACCAACATTGCTCCCAAGGTATAGCTTGCCACAAACCATGGAGAAATCATGCATTGCAATGGACCCTAAGGACAACCCGTTGGGCCTCGATCCATGGGCCTTAGGTACATCAAATGGGCCGTATCACATGGGCCTTACATTCATCAAATGAGCCACATTAATGGGCCTTACCAACGGGCCTTATGTACATTGCAATGGGCTATAGGGCCTAATCACATGGGCTTTACATTCATCAATTGAGCCACATTAATGGGCCTTACCAACGGGCCTTATGTACATTGCAATGGGCTATAGGGCCTAATCACATGGGCTTTACATTCATCAATTGAGCCACATTAATGGGCCTTACCAACGGGCCTTATGTACATTGCAATGGGCTATAGGGCCTAATCACATGGGCTTTACATTCATCAATTGAGCCACATTAATGGGCCTTACCAACGGGCCTTATGTACATTGCAATGGGCTATAACCCATGGGCCTTTGAATGCATCACAATGGGCCTTGTAACATGGGCCTCAAATACATTGAATGGGCCCCATCACATGGGCCTTACATATATGCCAAGGTGGGCCACACCAAAATACAAGTGGTGATGATGATTTCCACCATTAAAATCCCTAAGGCCCACCAACAAATATATATTATATAATATAACATATAATATATACAATATAACATATATAATATAATATATATATATATATAAATATATATATATATATATATACATATATATATATATATATTAGGATATATATATATATACACACACACACACCACACACACGCACACACACGCGCACAGCAGGGGTCCCACCGTCCAGGGTGGACGGTGCGGACGAACAATACAGCAAGGTAGGCCCCACCGTCCGTCTGGACGGTGGGCAGCAACACATACACCTCTGTGGGTCCCATGTGGGGCCCACCATAACGTTTATCTTCCATCCAACCCGTTCACAAGGTCGCACGGGCCTGGAAGAAGAGGAAGAAACGAATTTCAGCTTGATCCGAAACTTCTGTGGCCCATAAAAGGGTTTCAATGGTAGAGTTCAATCACCGCTGTTTTCTTGTGGTGTGGGCCACCCGAGTTTTAAATCTCGTCGATTTTTGGAGGGGACCCACCTCAAGGGGTGGTCCACCTTAGATACAAAATATACATCATGGTGGGGCCCACATGAGGGGCCGTGGGTCCCTGCACGGACACCCGCCTACGCGCAAGGCAGCGCCTGCACCTCTGGCGCTGTCAGCGGCAGCAGCGAAAGCTGCTGCCCTTATATATTTTTTTATTTTTTTTTGAAAAACACATTTTTATGTGGTTTTTCGGTGGTAGGGCCCGCATCAACAAAATCCACCCCAGCCATTGGACTCTGTATCCTGTGACAAGTCCATCAAGTCCAATATTGGATATGATTTGGGGTACAAAAACATCAGGGCGGAATTCAACGGTAGAAAATACCGTTTGTTATGCTAAGGCCCGCCAGGACATCGGATTGAGCCCATTTTTCAGCTCAACGCCTGAAATGATTTAAGGCATGGAATGGACGGCGTGGATTGACCACATTCATCAAGGTGGGGCATGGACCAGTAACCCACCCCAAAAGCTTGTGAACCAAGAAATATTTGTGTTTTCATTTCAGTCCAGGGACGTCCCTGGACAGGGACGACCTATGCATAGCGCATGCACAAGGTGGGCCTTGCTCCTGTGGGCCACCAAATGGATGAATGGTAAGGATAAAACATACATTAAAGTGGGGCCCATCCAAGTGGGTCACATGGCCACCCCAACACACACAAAGATAAATAAATAAATAAATAAAAGAGAGGGAGAGAGAGATAGAGAGAGAAATGGGACACGCATGATGGAGGGCTCCGCCACTATGAGCCCTCCCTTACAAGCAATCATACATCGAGTGGGTCCTATTGCATGTGGGCCCACCAAATCAAAATCAACGGTGGAGATCCCTTCTCCACCAAAATGAAAGGTCTAGATGACCCTTTACAAGCTAGAAAATAGACATCATGATGGGGTTCATAGAGAATGGCCCCATCACGGAATGATCATGAAGATCAAGGTGGGCCATCGACCACATCTTAAGGTCCCAAGTGAGATCCATACCATTGATCGGTAGGCCTCACTTGGTCCATCATCAAAACATGAAAAACCTATCCTATAAGGCACCCACCGTCCGATCTTCTTGGTCCGATGGAAAGCCGACCTCCTTGTGCTTCACTTTGATAGTGGGAGATGAAGATTCAAGGGCTAAGATGGAAGATTTTGGGATGGAAAGTGGGCCACACTACTCACTTCTCTTTTTCTCTCCTTGAAAAAATGTGGACGTGTGAGGCTTATGGGTTGCTTGGAATTGGTGTGAGAAAAGAGAAAGAGAGAGAGAGGGAGATAAGGAGAGGTGATGGGTGTGATGGGTGAGTGATGTGAGGTGAGGGATGGGTGAAGTGAGAGGTGGTTTGACTTTGGTGAGAAAAAAGCATGGGTTGCTTTACTTGTGGAGAAAGGTGATGTGTACTTGACATGAGGTGATGGATGGGATTGATTGATGGGATTGATTTGACACATTGTAGAGATTCTCTTGGGATTGCAAATGCGCGGCGTTTTCTTCGAAATAAACGCCGGCTCACATCTTCCTGCCAGGGTATCGGATCGGTACAAGAGACGCGGCGTTAGAACCGCGATGACGGTGCGGTCGCAAAGGTACAAGTCTCGAATTAAACCGACTCAAATCTACAACATACGACTTAGGGTCGATCGCAACGTCGATTATACGTCGCAGGTTGTCGAAATTCGACAGGAAGGATCGCGGGACTCGATGGAACAGTACGAACTAGGATACGGGTCTTACAGCTCGTCACCTTATCAGTACAGGCCTAGTATACTCCTGTTGCTGCGTAAGGGCTCGTCGCCTCTACGTAGTTTTAGCGTACGCTCGAGGTCACTACAAAGGGCTCGTCACCTTATTAATTTAGGCCGACAGCTCGAATACAGTGTCCCATACCACCGTATTCAGCTCATGAGTCTGGGTTGCTTAGTGGTCACTACAGGGAGTCTCGTCACCCCAGCGTAGGCCGACAGCTCGACCACGGTGTCCCATACCACCATACCCGGCTCATGAGTCTTAGCGGATCGAGGTACCAAGGTTTTAAAGGATTTTCATTGGTGAGTTTGGTACCTTAGATTTAAGCAGTAGCGTCCATACATAGTGAACATACATCGGGTCAATTGGGTTACTTGACGAGCTCGACTAGTACGAGCGCACGTTGAGTTAATCGACATGAAATGCGTAAGCACTCCACGTGGCCTAACCACTGCCGACATCCTAAGTACGGCTCGGATTCATCGATCACATCTTATGTGGCGAGACAACCTCAGCCACCAATTTAGAATCTGTTACCGATTGCCTGGACTATTTCATAGTCCCAAACACATTCAATTTTACAGAAAATCATACATGCTAATCAGAATAGTAATGGATCAACAAATTCCAATCATACCAGCATGTGAGCATTTGATGGATTTCAACTTAAACATATGCAGTGTCTAAGTAAAACAGACAATGAATATAAGTTACATGGAGGAAATCATACACATCGTTAAGGTAGTTGAGAATATCTTCTCAACGCCCATATAAAGGACAATTTATTACACATTTGTTCATTCAGACATTTCTACAAACACTTAGACTACATATTCCAACATACATGACGTATGTTGGAGATAGCACGTATAAGGACAAAACCTTTCGCCAAGGAGTTGTTACACATACAACTAGCATAAACATATGATAATTAATCATGGCAAACACACGTTCAAATTCCATACGTATACGATACTTTCTACATATACATGGAATACATTAAACTCAATATAGTTCATATATATCAGAAACGCGAAACAGACATCGCATTCGGCATGTGAAATAGCACCCACATCAGTAATAAACCATTAACCGACATTGAAAGCCTTGAAAACCATAACCTATACGTTTATAGTCCGCACCTTTTGCCGGTAAACGCATAACGGATTCGTTTTAGGCCTTTATCAACGGCATATTGGCAACCTATAGCATGAATTAGGTTAGCTATTTCATAACTTACACTATCTGAAACCCTAAAACAGATTAGGGTTAGGTTTTCTTACCTAAGAACGGGATTGGTATCACCCGTATAGCGACACAGGAGTGGTGGCTAAGCACGTGGAGCGTCAGGGAAAAAACCCAACATCTATCTTTCACTCTCTCTCTCTCTCTCTCTCTCTCTCTTCCTCACTTTCTTCTTCTCTTTTCTCTCTTCTTTCCCTTAGGTTTTGAAAAATTCGTATGGCATATGAGAGAGAGTGTTTAGGGTCCTTATATAGGCCCAGGTTTGATGGAAATGGCCCCAGGGCCAAGGTATACTTAGGTTATATCCAAATACAGACTGTTCCGGTCCAATGGAGCACTCCTGGTGGTCCCTTTTTCACGTGTGGTCGGACTTAAGCTCCCTGACCATGGATCTAGGTCAGGCTGAGTTTTCGTCCCAATCGGGTTTACAGATCACCGTGGTGGACCAGTTTCAGTTCAACTGTCACGGGCACTCGATCAGGGCCACAAGTGCATTGCCATGTATGGGACATTTTTCCTGATCTGAGGGTGTATTTGGGTCAAATTCTGATGGTCTGAATCCTTAGATTTGGCTCGCAAGCGACATGACTCAGATTACTTAAATTCGGATTTTTATTTCTAAACATTTTCACGTTTCTCACACTCTTCACTCCAGGCTCAAGTTGTGCATTTCTAGACATAATTAAGACTTGATTCCGAAGAGGTTGTCAAATCAAGTAATGAGGTCATAACTGTATAGTTTTGCCGTCATCGAACTTTTGACGTGCGGTCCAGGTCCGATACGGAGTTTCGGTGTGCTCCCGAGAGCAACTGAATTTAAGGACGGATTCTAGATTTCAGGGTAATGTAGCGTCAATGATACTGCACGTTTTAGGTCTTGCAGATCATATTTAAAGTGATTAGTGCTAATTTCATAAGCACTCTAGTTTAACACTTGCTAACATTAACCTAATTTCTAAAGGTTTTAGTCCTGGGTGATTTCTTCCTGAGGTGGTACTCGGGTCCTTGTACGGATTTTTTCGAGACGTTATAATCTAACCCCCTTAAAGAAAAATTTCATCCTCAAAATTAGTACCTTTTCGTACTCCTTGAGAATTGAGGGTAGTTCTTTCGAACCTCGGCTTCTGTCTCCCAAGTAGCCTCTTCTTCCGTGTGATGCATCCACAACACTTTCACAAGTGGAATAACCTTGTTACGCTGCACCTGTTCCTTCCTGTCTAAGATACGCGTCGGTTGCAGTATATATGTAGCGTCTTCGCTCAATTGTACCTGCTCCCATTTGATAATGTGGGAAGGATCGGGAACGTATTTCTTCAGCATAGAAACATAAAATACATTATGCACGCCTACAAGTGGTGTGGCAAAGCAAGGCGGTACGCTACCGCACCCACTCGATCAAGTATCTGGAAAGGGCCAATGAATCGAGGCGTAAGCTTCCCCTTCTTGCCAAACCGAAGGACTCCCTTTATGGGGGAAACTTTAAGGAACACATGGTTCCCAACCTCAAACTCTAACGGTAGCTGTCTCGTATCGGCATAACTCTTCTGCCTGCTCTGTGCTGCCAAAAGTCAGCGCCTGATAATGTCGACTTTCTCTGAAGTCACCTGAATTAACTTCGGGCCAATCAAGCTCTTCTCGCCAACCTCTGCCCAATAATGCGATGCTCTGCATGGGCGCCCATACAGTGCCTCGTAAGGAGCCATGCCAATGCTCGCCTGGAAGCTGTTATTGTACGCGAACTCTGCATAAGGAAGACAGTCATCCCAATTGTCCTTAAAATCTAGCACACAGGCCCGTAATATATCTTCCAAAATCTGATTCACCCGTTCCGTCTGCCCGTCCGTCTATGGATGGAATACGGTGCTGAACTTCAACTTTACACCCATCGCTTCCTGGATACGAGTCCAGAAGATAGATGTGAATCGCGTGTCTCTATCTGACGTGATCTCCAAGGGAACTCCATGCAGACGTACAATCTCCTTGATGTACAACCTGGCCAACTCGTTTGCAGAGTTCAAAACTCTGATAGGGAGGAAATGAGCCGATTTCATCAATCGGTCCACGATCACCCATATGGAATCATAACCCTTCCTCGTCTTCGGTAGCCCCGAGATGAAATCCATAGAGATGAAGTCCCACTTCCATTCTGCTATGGGCATGGGCTGAAGTAGTCCAGGAGGTCAACGATGCTCTGCCTTGACCTGCTGGCACGTGAGGCAATGTGATACATAATCTGCTATGTGGGCCTTCATGTTGTCTCACCAGTATGACCTCTTCATGTCACGATACATCTTCGTACTGCCTGGATGCATAGCCATCCTAGAATCATGAACGGCCTCAAGAACTTCTTTCCTCAAGTCAGGGAGGTTCGGGCTGCATAGGCAGCCACGGTAACGTAAGCCCCCATTCGTACCAACACTCCACTCTGAGTCCTCATCTGCACTAACCTGCCCTCTCATCTTCGCTAATAGTTCATCGTCTACCTGAGTTGCGATAATCCTGTCATCAATGAGGGGCTGTACTCGAATATGTGCGATGCCCTCATACAGCTCCTCCACCATGAGTTTCTTCTCAAAGTCTCACCCAAACTCTACCATGTCCCACTTTGCTATCATCAACAGAGCCGCAAACGCCAATGCCTTCTTGCGGCTCAGTGCGTCTGCTATAAGGTTGGCCTTACCGGGATGGTAAGAGACCTCGAACTTGAAGTCTTTCAGTGTCTTCATCCATCATCGCTGCCTCATATTCAGGTCTCGCTAAGCGAAAATGTATCTGAGGCTCTTGTGGTCGCAAAAGAGCTCGAACTCCTCTCCGTAGAGGTAATGCCTCCAGATCTTTAAGGCAAAGATGATGGCAGCTAACTCCAGGTCGTGCATAGGGTAATTTTCCTCATATTTCCTCAACTGTCGCGATAGATAAGCGATAACCCTGTCCTTCTGCATCAAAACACCGCCCAAGCCGACGCGAGACGCGTCCGTGTATATCGTGTACTTGACCCCTTGCTCTGGCAATACTAGTACAGGGGCGGACGTCAACTTGTCCTTCAGCTCTTGAAAAGCTGCTTCCGCCTTTTCATTCTAGGTGAACTTCAGATCCTTCCGTGTCAACTGAGACAAAGGTCTAGCTATCTTCGATAAATCCTGAATGAATCGTCGATAGTAACTTGCCAGACCAAGGAAACTCCTCACCTCAATAATCGAACCGGGCTGCTTCCAGTCCTGAACTGCGGCTACCTTAGCAAGGTCCATAGTTATCCCTTCTCTGGACACCACGTGTCCTAGAAACTTGACTTCCTCTTTCCAGAAGTCGCACTTCTTGTACTGTGCAAACAGCTGGTTCTTCCTCAGAGTATCCAAGACTGCTCGCAGGTGTTTCTCGTGCTTTTCCCGACTCTTGGAGTATATCAGGATGTCATCAATAAACATGATGACGAATCCGAAAAGGAATGACCGAAATACCCTGTTCATCAAGTCCCTGAACATGGCTGGTGTATTCGTAAGACCGAACGACATCACGAGAAACTCGTAGTGCCCAAAACTAGTCCTGAAAGCCGTCTTCTGCACGTCCTCATCCCTGACGCGCAACTGGTGGTACCCCGACTGCAAGTCAACCTTCGAGAAATACCTTGCCCCCTTCAACTGATCGAACAGATCGTCTATCCTGGGCAAGGGATACTTGTTCTTCACCGTCACTTAGTTTAATTTGCGATAATCAATACATAATCGCAGAGATCCATCCTTCTTCTCTACAAACAACATGGGCGCTCCCCATGAAGACACGCTGGGTCGTATAAAGCCCGCATCCAATAGATCATCGATCTGTTTCCTCAGCTCCTCCATCTCTCACGGAGCTATGCGATAGGTCGGAAGAGATACAGGTGTCGTACCAGGCACTAAGTCGATGGTAAAATCAATTTCACGCTGAGGGGGTAGTCCAGGTATCTTCCTGAACACGTCTGAGAACTCTTGGACCACCGGAGTGTCCTCAAGAGCTGGACCATGAGCGTACCCTAGCATAGAAGCATAACAATTAATGCGATAGGGCCAACTGACCTATACTGGGAATGTAAAGGTCGTGCCCTCTAGTCCGTAAGCCGTCACCACTCTACATTCACAATCGATCTCTGCCTTCACCTCGGTGAGCCAATTCATCCCGAGAATGACATCATAATGATGTAATGGGGTGACAATCAAGTCGAGGAGTGCTGTCCCGCTCCCTACATCTATTGAACACCCCTTACAGATCTTGGTAGCGTCCGAGAAAGTCCCTGTGGCAGTAAGGATTCTCACCCCAACCAAAGGACTAGTTTCCAACCTTAGCCGCTTTACTGTTGTGCACGATATGATAGAGACAGTGGACCCGGTGTCCACTAATAAAAAGACTAGTACCTTGGATATGTGCCGTAACATCAAAAGCCATGGGTGGCGTAGGTACTGCCTCTGATGCTTCAGCTGTAAGTGAGTGCTCTCGAGCCTGCTGAAAGTGGTTAAGCTGAGGTACCATAGGCCGTTGAGGTGGCCTAGATCGAGGTACAGGTGGCCGGAATGATGGATGAGCTGGTGCCGTGCATTGAAGTGGTGGCGATATAACCTGGGGAAGCAGGCGGTTAACCCTCTGGGGCGGTGAGAAGTCGCTATCCCTCATCCTGGTGAAGCAGTTCACCTTTGTGTGGCCTCGCCACTTACAGTAGGCAGACCACACGTCAGGTCACCTCACAGGGGCAGGTGAAGCCGTCAGCCTCGGCGATGAATTTGACTGTGGCCTCTTCCCGAGGAATGGTCTGGTCTAAATCTCTGGTCGCGACCTATGAGCCATCGGTGCTCGCATACGAGACTGCCTGTCCCCGTTCTGCTCAGCCCTCATGGACATGCTCACCAGCTCAAAATAGCTAGGTATGCTAGCGCAGCACATCTTCGACCGAATATCTGGTCGTAAGCCCTCAGAAAAACGCCGCATATGCATCAGCTCATCTGCCAGAATCAACGGGGCGTACCTGCCCAACTCTGTAAACCTGTTCTCATACTCTGCCACCGACATCCCTCCCTGTCGAAGGCGAAGGAACTCACCCTCCTTCTCGTGGCGATAGGTGATGGGATAGTATTTCTCGTTGAACGGGTCTCAAAATCTGCCCACGACCATACATGTCCAACAACAACAGTATGGAGGACACTATCCTACCATAAGCTGGCCTCCTTCTCGAACATGAAGGTGACCAACTCCACCTGCTCGGGCTCTGTGCAGTGCACAGCCTTAGCATCTTAGAGATGCGGTCAAGCCAATACTCAGCCTCCTCGGGTCTGTGAGTACCCGCAAAGGTAGGGGACCGTAAGGGCTGGAATCGCTCAAAGTGGCCGCTGGTACCTGCATTCCCAGTAGGGGGTGTAAATGGAGCAGGCGAAGCCACACCCATGCTCTGGGCAAAGATCCCTGCCATGGTGGTCAAAAACTGCTACTGCTGCTGCTGCTGTACCTACTGTTGCTGCATCATCAACATCATCTGCTCCAACCTATCAGTAGGGGGAGCAGACGGAGGTACAAATGACGTCGAAGAGGACGCACGGTTCTGCTCTGGAACCGATGGCACAACAGGTGTAGGCCCATTGGTGGGGCCAGTGGCTGGCTGAGAGTCTGGCATGGTGTCAGTGGGAGACGGACCTGAACTGGGGTCCGTATGGCTATCACTTAGGGGAGGTGCCCTGTCAAACGAATCGCCAAGCGTGAGACGTGTCGTACTCTGTGTGGTCTTAGGTGGCATTCCCTATATACAACATAGGGTGCAACCCAAGTCAGATTCAGCAAGCCCACAACCTCAACCACACAGCATTTACACACAGTTTAAAGAAACTTCATGCATTTCATTTACCAAAATTGTCACAATTACATGAGATATGTTATTACATGAATCATGACAAGAAACGCATATGAGCCATTATAAGTAAAACTGCAAACATTAAGACAACTAACAAGCACCAACACACCATTTACCTACGATACTACTAAGCTCTTAAACATTGAAACACAGACATTCTAAGATAGCCATAAAGCAAACTATTGGGTAACAACATGGATGACTAGACATCTGAGTCTGGCGACGGAGGAGGGGCGCCCTTATCCTGCAGGTAACACAGGATAGCTTTCAAGGTGTGGGTCACCTTCTTAAACTTGTGCTTCACGAGGGCCCGGACATCGATAATCTCCTGTCGCAAGGCAGCCTGGCCCTCCTCAAGTCAGCTAAACGGGCTTCCTTAGCAGCCCGATTAGGGTCATGCTCCGTTGCCGTAGGAGGGGAGCTTTCATCCGTGTCCTGAGCCTCCACACTTCCTCCTGTTCTTCTTCTATCTCCTCTCTGCTTTCCTTCTCGCTATCATACTCTTCACTAGCCGTCTCGTCCTCACTCTCATTGAGGCGGGCTTGTCGCTGCCGTGGCCCAATTTCCATCTGGTTGAGAGTAGCCTCGTTGATGTAATGGGTTAGCACCGGCACTTTCGTCCCAAGTCTATAGCCAAACTCCCGTGCAATCTTGCATATGAGTCGGCCGAATGGGAACGAATCAGACGCTCTAGTGGAGCGTGCGGTAAGAACTATCTGCCGCAGAACATACGTAGGCACGCACAACTTCTCTTCCTGCCCTACTTGGTACAGAAAATCTACCATCAGACGGGTGCACTCGCTGCGGTTGCTCCACTTAGGGTACACGTTGTACGTGAAGATGTGGTAGAGCAGGCGGAAGTCGTCAGTCATGTTAGTTGCTAAGAGACTATTGTTCGGATTCCAACGAGCTAGTTGTCCACAAAGGAATCGCGTGGGACGAACCCTTTCACGTACACTCTTCAAATTCTTCTCGCTTGCATGCACTTCGCCAAGCGGCATCTTCATAAGCCTAGCTATCAACCTAACATCAATTGTGGCCTTCTGATCTCTACCAATAGGGATCTTGAACTGCAGGGGCTCCAACGTAGGCTCTCGAATGTAGGCATAGAAGGCTCAGACCGTACCCACATTTGCACGGTAATCACCCTCGAACACAGGACCCCACCCAGCTTCGACCAGGCGGTCCATCACCAGATATTGCCCGAAGAGCTTCTCATCCACATGAGCTTCAAAGAGGACCCTGCGACCCTGAAATCTCCAATGAGACATCCATTAAGAGGATCCTTTCGAGGGGAGCCTGGGGATCAAGCTCCCGCTTGGTCCTTATCTCCCGATCAACATTAACACTAGTAGCGGCACCTCTAGGCCTCCTTGAATGAGTGCGACTAGGCCCGGCCTCATCTGTAGGAGTCCTCTTCTTCCCCATGAGAGAAAGAAGCATGGAAATCGAGAAGATGGCCGTCACAAGCTTGAACAAGGCCATGGAAAAGAGAAAATAGGTGGAAAAAGGAGGGGTTGTTGAACTTGAAGGTATGTGGGACACAAATGAGGGATTTGTGCTCTCAAATCAAAGAAAAAGAGAGAGATAGGAGAGGGTTTTGATGAAAAAAATGGTGGGAGGGTGTATGTGTTGAAGGAGAATGATGAAATGGGTGAATGGAGAAGAGATTTGAGAGAGAACCAAAGAGTTTTGAAGAAAAAGGGAAGCTTGGAGGGGTAGGTTATGAAGGGAAGGTGTGTTTGGGGGGTTTAAAATCATCCCAACACACGTCAGTGGGCCATATAACACCCTAGGGGCGTCGACCCGAACCGGCCCGCTAGCCGGCGAGGCCTCGCGGAACCGGCGAGGTCCTCGCTGGTCTCTGAAAAATCCGGAGAGGGCTCGCCCTTTGGGTGAGGTCCTCCTACCCCTTGGACCCTAAAAATGTGTGGGACCCACCCTGAGTCCCCCTGAAAATATTCCGTTTGGCCCCCGACTCCGTTTTGAGTCGTTTCGGGTCATTTTATGTAATTCCTAATGTAACCTCGTATTTTCTCGATTGTTGAAGGCTGGGATTGGGTAAATTATGGTCTAAACACATCGATTGATGGTCTAGGGATGATCTGGGGTCGTCTCAAGCGATCACGGATGTGTACGAACCCGATCTTGGCGATCGTTTTCGGTAACTTTTGCCAATTGGCGAAACTGGACAACCTAAGCTTGTTTCTACATTTTTCTCACACCCACCAAGGTCTAAATGCGTCAGCGTACGTCGTGTGACCATAAACCAGGTTCGGTTTAATCCAAATCATGCTCTGATACCAACTTGTAATGCCCTGAAAATCGGGGGTCGAGTAGAAGTCCAACTCCCGAGTTCTAACGCATCACTTATGCAACATATTTAATGATGATTAAATGTTGTCTGTATTAGTGCATGAAACATGAATAAGATTAAGCCAAATCAGCAATACATAATTCAGGGACAGTTGTAATACGCAAGTGGAAGACTGAAACGAGTATGTATAACTTTATAAACCAGTTTAGGTCCCCAAAGTATGTATGCATTGCCAGGTCAATAATTACATGTATTGATTCAAATTACAAAATGTCAAAATGTAACAGTCCACTACAAATATAACCCTGAAGCCCCGCCGATCAGAACGGTCTATGTAAACCCGTCAGAATACTGCATATAGGAGAAGGCATCCTCATCATCTACGAAATCCGCGTCCGCCTCATAAGTCGGGTCTCCATCTGCATCTAGGGCAGAGTCTGGTTGGTGTGCACAATACCGTCCCAAAACGTGGGAGTGAGTGATCAACTCAGTAGAACAATAAAGTAAAGGTTAACAAGTTATCAATTCAGTCAAGCAATAATGATAAGGCAATACAATCAAACATTCCTAAGTACTCTGGTTAATGCAAGAATGGTATGTATAACTGATGCATGCCTTCGCTTGTACTCCCTCTGCGATCTTCATCTAACGGTCGCGCATGTCAGTCACTTCCTCAGTGCTCTGCCTAACGCCAAACGGCATATGCAGTGCGGTGCATGAACATGATTACCGAGTTCTTATTACTCCTTTTCATACAGCAGGATTGAGAAGCTAAGGTACCTCCCTTATATTAATTCCCAAACAATGATCCATTCTAGGGTCGTCAATCCTAGTAAATCTCATACGATGATACGGTTCTAGGTCGCTGCAAAGGGCTCGTCACCTTATCAGTGCAAGCCTAGTGTACTCCTGTTGCTGCGTAAGGGCTCGTCGCCTCCATGCAGTTTTAGCATGCGCTCGAGGTCACTACAAAGGGCTCATCACCTTATCAGTGTAGGCCGACAGATCGAATACAGTGTCCCATACCACCATATTCGGCTCATGAGTCTGGGTTGCTCAGTGGTCACTACGGGGAGGCTCGTCACCCCAGCGTAGGCCGACAGTTCGACTCCGGTGTCCCATGCCTGGCTCATGAGTCTTAGCGGATCGAGGTACCAAGGTTTTAAAGGATTTTCACTGGTGAGTTTGGTACCTTAGATTCAAGCAGTAGCGTCCATACATGGTGAACATACATCAGGTCAATCGGGTTATTTGACGAGCTTGACTAGTACGAGCGCACATTGAGTTAATCAACAGGAAGTGCGTAAGCACTCTGCGTGGCCTAACCACTGCCGACATCCCAAGTACGGCTTGGATTCATCGATCACGTCCTATGTGGCGAGACAACCTCAGCCACCAATTCAGAACTTGTTACCGATTGCCTGGACTATTTCATAGTCCCAAACACATTCAATTTTACAGAAAATCATACATGCTAATCAGAACAGTAATGGATCAACAAATTCCAATCATACCAGCATGTGAGCATTTGATGGATTTCAACTTAAACATGAATTCACACATATGCAGTGTCTAAGTGAAACAGACAATGAATATAAGTTACATGGAGGAAATCATACACATCGTTAAGGTAGTTGAGAATCTCTTCTCAACACCCATATAAAGTACAATTTATTACACATTTGTTCATTCAGACATTTCTACAAACACTTAGACTACATATTCCAACATATATGACGTATGTTGGAGATAGCACGTATTAGGACAAAACCTTTCGCCAAGGAGTTATTACACATACAACTAGCATAAACATACGATAATTAATCATGGCAAACACACGTTCAAATTCCATACGTATACGATACTTTCTACATATACATGAAATACACTAAACTCAATATAGTTCATATATATCAGAAACGCGAAACAAACATCGCATTCGGCATGTGAAATAGCACCCACATCGGTAATAAACCATTAACTGACATTGAAAGCCTTGAAAAGCATAACCTATATGTTTATAGTCCGCACCTTTCGCCGGTAAACTCATAATAGATTTGTTTTTGACACTTAGCCTTTGTCAACGACGTATTGGCAACCTATAGCTTGAATTAGGTTAGCTATTTCATAACTTACACTATCTGAAACCCTAAAACAGATTAGGGTTAGGTTTTCTTACCTAAGAACGGGATTGGTATCACCCGTAAGCGACACAGGAGTGGTGGATAAGCACGTGGAGCGTCAGGAAAAAATCCCAACATTTATCTCTCACTCTCTCTCTCTTCCTCCCTTTCTTCTTCACTTTTCTCTCTTCTTTCCCTTAGGGTTTGGAAAATTCGTATGGCATATGAGAGAGAGTGTTTAAGGTCCTTATATAGGCCCATGTTTGATGGAAATGGCCCCAGGGCCAAGGTATACTTAGGTTATATCCAAATACAGACTGTTCCGGTCCAACGGAGCACTTCTGGTGGCCCCTTTTCCACGTGCGGTCGGACTTAAGCTCCCTGACTATGGATCTAGGTCAGGCTGAGTTTTCGTCCCGATCAGGTTTACAGATCAGCCGTGGTGGACCAGTTTTAGTTCAACGGTCAAGGGCACTCGATCAGGGCCACAAGTGCATTGCCATGTATGGGACATTTCCCCTGATCTGAGGGTGTATTTGGGTCAGATTCTAACAGTTTGAATCCTTATATTTGGCCCACAAGCGACATGACTCAGATTACTTAAATTCAGATTTTTATTTCTAAATATTTTCACGTTTCTCACACTCTTCACTTCGGGCTCAAGTTGTGTATTTCTAGACACAATTAAGACTTGATTTTCAAAAGGGTTGTCAAGTCCAGTAATGCGGCTATAAATTTATAGTTTCGCGGTCATCAGACTTTGGACGTGCGGTCCAGGTCCGATACGGAGTTTCGATGTGCTCCCGAGAGCAACTGGGTTTAAGGACGGATTCTAGATTTTAGGGTAATGTAGCGTCAATGATACTGCATGTTTTAGGTCTTACAGATCATATTTAAAGTGATTAGTGCTAATTTCATAAGCACTCTAGTTTAGCACTTGCTAACATTAACCTAATTTCTAAAGGTTTTAGTCTTGGGTGATTTCTGCCTGAGGTGGTACTCGGGTCCTTGTACGGATTTTTCTAAGATGTTACAGTGAGATTTACTTGCTAGACAGTTTCGGACGTTCTCGATCTCATCAAGAACATGCTCGATGACATTGAAGACAGTTTGATTCCATCGAAGCTCGGGTGATGACATTGAAGACTCACGCAGACTTTACAGAATACGCGAGGGACAATTTCCAAATTTGAATCGAACTTATCGATTGGACTTTGATGTTGCACCATTCAAACTATTAAATAATGTGAATAAGTGCTAAGAAAGACACTAACTGAGAGGAGTCCAGTGACAAACAAAATACTGTTGGTCGTTTTAGATTGGTGGCAACACTAGAAGGCCATCAAAGTCCTATCGAAGCTGGCAACAGTAGAAGGCCATCAAAGTCCCATCGAAGCACCAATCAAAGCTACGTAAACTGTGTAAATTAGAGACAATTTCAAAGTCGGTCCAAGCAAAGATTATATAAAGGGATCTTATGAGTTTTCCAAAGCACGAATGAGGGTAGGGTGAGTAGAGCAAGGAGTGGTGGTGCTTCAAGGAGTTCTTCCTTCCTCTCTAATCTTTCTTTTCTAGTTAATTTTTCTATTTTTCATTTAAGATGTTAGTCTTATTAGGCTAATCTCTTAGCTAAGGCTAAAGGATGAAGCTTGTAATTAATGTCAGTGTTTAGTTTGTTGAATTCAATACTATTACTTTGAATGATGATAGTAGATTGGTTTGGTTTGAATTTACTTTGAAAGTCTTTGAGTTGTTTATTTCTGGATTCGTTGTGCACTCCGGGTACAATGAGTGCTCTAATTTAGCAATTGTTTAGCTTTGATCTAGAGAAAGAATCAATCTGTATAATTGATTGATCCAATGATGCTTAGGGGTGCATTGGATGCTTTTGACTTCCTGCAATTGATGTCTGAGTGCTTAATGAAAGAACCAGTCAATTGAAATCATATTCATCTTAATATTTGAGAATGATTTAACCGCTCTATCATCTGATTGGATAGATTAGGGCTTCGATTCTAGTTGTATTATTTTATATTAAAGCAACAAGTTGATGTTGAGTTAATACAAGTGGATTCCTGGATCCTTAGTGTTTTATCATTATTACTTATTTTTCCTTTCACATCACTACATTAAAAACCAAGATAAAACAGTTAAACTTAGATTAGTTCTAGACCATATTCCCCATTCCCTGTGGATTCGACCTTGATCTCACTGAGTTATTACTACATCGCGACCCTGCACTCGGGGTTGTGAATAATTTTTGGTACCATTGCTAGGGAGTGGTGTTGAACACGATTAGGTTTAGTTTTTCTAGGTAGATTTTTGTTTTAGGTTAGATCTTTCTAATTTTTGAATATTTCTAACCTAGGATCTTCTAATTCTTAAGATTTATGATTTATCTTATTTTTATAATTTCTTTTTAACCCCACTAACATTGTTTTTTGTCTTATAGAATCTTCACTCTAGTTCTTCCCTTGAAGTAACATCCTTCCTCTTTCCCTCTAATTACTTCCATAATTGTTGTACGACTTAGGATTAGCATTATAATTTTGTGTGGTTCATGCCTAAGTGGGTAAGAGACCATATATTGAGACTTCTAAGTGAATGAGGTTTAGTTGACGGACCCGAAATCCATCGACGAGTTAGAAAACACCTAAATACTCGTGAAACATCTGCAACTATGGTCGAAGACGAACAATATTTTGATAAGAACCCTATGCATCACACACCACCAATTAAGATGGTGCGTGATGAGAATGTGGTACACTGAGTTCCACTGGTTCAAACCTTACGAGATTATTTATCACTGGTGAGAACAAGCACACCTTTCTGCATGATTTTCCCAATAAATGTAGGAAACGTGGACTTCAAACTGGGGACGATCCAATTATTTCCCAAGTTTCATGGGCTTGATTCAGAAAGTCCATACTTACACTTAAAAGAATTTGAAAAGATGGTAGCAACCATACACTTTAACAAAGTTCTTACTGACATTATCTGACTGAAATTATTCCCATTTTCACTAAAGGAGATGGCCGAATCATGGCTTTACTCCTTAAGGCCGAGATCCATTGGCAGTTGGGCTGAGATGAACCGAGAGTTCCTTAAAAAGTTCTTCTCAGCTAATAAAACCAATATTCCCCAACATGACATAATGATTTTATCCCAAAAGGGGATAAAACTTTTTTTGAGTGTTAGGAACAGTTCAAGGAATTACTTTTTTGCTTTCCCACACTATGGCTATGAAATTTGGCAAATGATTAACTTTTTCCATGAAGGACTTAAGCCAAGTGTGCGCCAATTCGTAGAGATGATGTGAAATACTCCCATACGTGACATAATGATTTTATCCCAAAAAGGGGATGAAACTTTTTTTGAATGTTGGGAACGGTTCAAGGAATTACCTTTTGCTTTCCCACACTATGGCTATGAAATTTGGCGAATGATTAACTTTTTCCATGAAGGACTGAATCCAAGTATGTGCCAATTTGTAGAGGTGATGTGTAATGACAAATTTATGGACAAGGAACCGGAAGATGCCTGGGATTACTTTGACATGCTAGCCGAGAACTCCTAATCATGTGATACATCTAACCAAGCTAGTAATCCCAAGGTAGTGCAAATAGAGAAGGGAGTATATGTGCTTAAAGATGAGGAAGATGTTAGTGTAAGGTTGGCGGACCTTACACAGAAAATTGAGGCCTTGGAATCAAGGAAGGACAAGATTCGACCCAAGGCGGTTGTTGAAATTGTAAGTGGTATTTGTGCAAATGATGTACACCTAATAAAAGATTGTCCTACAATCCCCACTTTCCAAGATGTGTTGTATGCTCAAGCAAATGCTGGAAACACTTACCAACGCCCCTTCAGCGCACTAAATTCCAACATATACACTCCTGATTGGTGAAACCATCTAAATTTTAGTTGGAGGAACAGACCATCGGAGAATGCAACCAAAATCCTCAAGGGTCGTCTAGTGGACTTCCATCCACTAGAACTCTTGATGATGCATTGAAAGTGAAATTGCGGTAAACCGCTATTAGCGAAGTATAGAATTATGTCTAAGTGTCCTAGAGGGGGTGAATAGGACTTTTAAAAATGTTAATCCTACTTAGTGCAGATATTGACTTCTAATCACTAGCAAGAATGATTAATTAACAATTAATCACAATTAAAAGATAGGATAGTGAAATATATAAAAGTTGTAATGCATCAAACATGTAGTGCGTGGAAATTAATCAAATAATGAATCAACACAATATAGACAAAAGCATACATCACAAACACAATGATATATAGTGGTTCGACTATGTGCCTACTCCCCTCTCGGCTGATGCACTAATCCCTATGAGTGTACCGGATTTTACAATCCAATGGTTTTAAATCAAGTTAACCATAAACCTTTACAACCTACACAATGTTAACTAAGGTGCCTACACAAGATAACCCTAGGTTCCTACACAAGGTAACTCACAATGCCTACATAAGGCAACTCTAATGCCTACATAAGGTAGTAGATCCTACACAAGGACTCTTCATGTATTCTCCTATTGGAGGCCTATGAAAGGTCTTAGCAAGTTTGAGAACCAAACTTTGAATTACAATCCTACACAAGGAAATGGCTTCAGACTCAATGGACTCTATTACTTACTTGTAGGTGAGTGAGACCCGTTTAACACATGCTGATGACGATCTTCTTGCCAATCAAGTGTCTTCAGCTCGCTTGAACTGCAATAGCTTGTAGATGCTCCAATCGAGGTATGGGCTTATTGGGTTAGGGTTTGTTCGATCTTCTCTAATTAATGATGTGTCTTTAAGAGCTAGAGAAGATTCCCAGAAGTTAAGCATTCAAAGATCCCAACATAATGATTTTCCGTTAAAGTGTGCTTCTGAATGATCAATGAAGGCCGGAGTTCATTTTTCAATCCAAGCTATGAATATATCAATAAATGCCCTTAAGTCATGGATTGAATGATGAACTCTTATGGGAAAGACGGCTTGAGAGGAAGGGGAATAACTCAGGTAATAACTCCCTCAAATCTCTCTTCAATGCTTACTCAAAAAGCTAAGAAGCAACCCAAGTGATAAATAAAGTCAAATCAAATCCCAATAGTAAAAAAAGGGCAGAAATCTGTCATTGTCGATGCCATCAAAGGGTCTTCGATTTCATCGAAGTTTCCTTCGATGTCATCGAACCTTCTTCGATTCCATTGACTTCCTCCACTAAGGTTTTCAAATTAGTGCAGAACAGATTTTGTTCGATGCCATTGGGATTTTCTTTGAAAAATACACTTTGGTTGCTGGACATATTGAGCTCTTTTTTGATGCCATCGAGATTTAAATCTTGATGTCATCAAAGCCATTTCGATTGCATCGAGAATAAATAGATTTTCCTATGAAAACTCACTGGATAGTTTGGTCCATATTTCGATTCCATTGAACAACCTTTCAATGCAATCGAAATTTGATTTTTCCTATCATCGAGTGGCTTTTGCTACATTGAGAATATATGAATTTTCCTTGAAAGCTTGCTGGACAAACTGGTCCCACTTTCGATGCTATGGAACTGTATTCAATGCCATTGATAACTTACTTCGATGCCATCAAAAGGGGTTTGATTGCGTCGAATATACCTAAAATTTTTCAAAGCTTTCTAGATATATTTGGCCTTATATCAATGTCATCGAAGTGGGTTCGATGCCATCGAAACTTAAGTTTCGATTGCACCGAACTTCTTTCGATTCCATCGACCTTATTTAGAATTTTTGCAGTTTAGTTGCTTAATTGATAGGCCTCTATTTCGATGCCATCGAACAGGTGTTCGATGCCATCTAAGTTGCTCGATTGCAGTTCGATTGCAATTGACAGAACATGAAATTTACAAATTTGCTTCTATCTCCATAGGCTTTAAACAAATCCTAATCTAAGTTTACCAAGGATTTTACAAATATAGTTTTGGGCAAGTTTAGGCTTATTTTAAGCGTGTCTTTTACTAGATAGGGTTTGGTTAGGAAGTGAGGCTTAATATATGAAATGGAGAGCTAGTGATGTCCTAGAGGGGTTGAATAGGACAATGCCAAATAATTGAAATAAATGTAAAATATAAAAATATTACAAAAATCTCAATCGCTTGAGTATTGAAACCTTGATTTCAAATAATTCATAGGACAACCTTCACCTAAAATATTAGGTAGGACAACCTTATTTCACGAATGTCTTTAAAATCAAACTTTCAAACTAGCATGAGTCTATAAAAGGTTACAACAATCACCACTGAACTGAAATAATAAATTACATCCAATTACCAAAAATAATAATAAAGCATTCACCATATAATACAAGGAGTTATAGTGGTTCGTTGCTTAAAAACAACCACACTTACTCCACTCCCAAAATTACTTCCCTCATAATTTTGGCTTTACTATAAAAAGGTTTTCACAGGGTCACCTTAACAACTGGATACAATTCATTGTGATTTTCATGGGCTATCACAATAAAAACCCAACTGAGATTTTCACAGGTTATCTCAAACAAAACCTGACCTGAGATTTTCACAGGATGTCTCAGAAAAACCTAAAAAGAGTTTTAGAAAGTATACTTATCTTCAACCGTAGAAGATGTAGTAGAAGCTCGTAGTAGGACTTCTTTCTTGAACGTAGATGGCGCAATGTTCAATCAGACAAAAAGAGTCTAGGGTTCTATAGATTTTAATTATGAAAAATCCAAATGTTACTTAATTCAATTCTCTTATATTTCAAAGAAGAGTATAGTTTGCTCTCTTAGATTAAGACTTAAAAGATCTAAAAATAAAAGGAATTGAATAAGTTATTAAAATAAATTATAAATACCAACAAATAGCTTTACGAGGACTTAAGCTTTTTTCTCTCTTACAAAAGAATTATGATAATAATTTTGTGTAATTCAGAATGAGAGAAAGACTCAATTCATAGGCAAAAAAGTTACAACTTCGGTTAGTCCGAGATAGGTTTCAACTAGCTCGAGTTCACCGGATTCTGTTCAACGAATTTCAGATTGCGCGAGATAAAAATTATCCAAAATTTGACTAGCTTGAGGTCAAGTTCCGCTAGCCGAACATCACGATTCGGCTGGCCAAGTTCTCGCGAATTCCAAAAATATAAGTTGCTGAAATTTCACCCGAACTTTCTCGGGCTAGCTAAATTTCAAACTTGGGCTAGCCGAATTTCTAACAAAAGTTGTTATTTGCTTCGGGCTTGAAATTGGGCTAGGCAAGGAAGTTTAGGTTGGCTGAACCAGAAGCTGGCCAAATTCCAGGCAAAAACACTAGAAAAAACCCATGATAAAGAATTTTTGAAAGCACAGTCCTAAGGTCTTTCTAGGGTTTATACCACCAGAGATATATCAAATATCTGAGTCACTTTGACTTGAACTTTGTCTTGAATTCGGGTGACGATTTCGCGATGATTTCTTTAAGTTATTCTGATCTTTTCTTGAACATAAGCTGATCTCGAGGTTCTACGTTGAAGCGCTTTTTGTCTCAGGAAATTTGACAACCTATGTCACTACGCCAAAATCGCGAATTTATGACGGACCAGATCCATCGCTGTTTGTTGCGTTGCGAAGGTTAAATGACAGAATTGTCGTTATAAACTTTTGCGACGGATATGGTCCGTCGCTGATCTTGATAAAAAATTCATTGCTGAATTATTGAAAATCCACTAGAATTGTCATTATAAACTTTTGTGACAGATACGGTCCGTCGCTGATCTTGGGAGAAATGATGGTCAAATTTGTCGATGATTTTCGACTTGTACAGAAATTAGTGACGGATTTGGTCCATCGCTAAAATTTCTGCAAAATAAAAAAAACATTATATATGGTTTTTTTTTGATCCTGTTGCACCTGATAGTCATCCAAAAAAAATTCATACGATTTTATAATAAGAATCACATTCACAAAATTCAAAGGATTGGGCTAAAGATGAAACTGGACTAAATATCATTTTGGGTGTGTTTGGATGCTCAATTGGCCTGATAGTTGTCTAAAAAAATAAAATAAAATTCACACAATTGTTTAATAAGAATCACATGCACAAAATTTAAAAGATTGAGATAAATATGAAACTGGACTAAATATCATTTTGGATGTGTTTGGATGCTCAATTGGCCTGATAGTCATCCACTCCCTATGCCTGGTGGGCTGAAAAATAAATCACTTTCAGAGAAAGGTACAACAATAAGTGGATCTACATCCAAGGATAAGAATCATATCCGCATTCAAATGCACTTTCAGTTAGATGATAAGCAGAAGAGGCAAATAAATCACTCAATCAAATACATACATCAACAAGATTTTACTATTTATCCATTTAGTTAAGACATTTATAAAGCCAGACTCCGTATACCTAAAAGGAAATAAATCGTCAAAGATAAAACTGAATATTTCTAACTTAATTAGTTGGATGTCATATAAGCATCACGGGTCAGTGAAATCGATGACCACACTAACTGCTTTCGACTGCCAAAGGAGAATGAATCTCATCAGAATGAAATACACAGGGCGGAGTCCGAACTGGCATCCAAAAAGTAAAATTCTAAAATCCCATTATGAATAGGAATCGGGATTCATGCTACATTATTACTCAAAGTCACCTCCAATAAATAAACCATGCAAAGGCTATATACCTGAGAGATGGAACCCAAAACCGTGGTCAAATCACTGATGATAGGTATTTCCAAAGGCTCCTCCATATTACACACTTACTCAAAAGACACCAACACAATACACTAGTTAAGAAAAAAGATTGAGAACATTCAATTCAAGTACTGAAACTTCAAATTTCTGCTTTCATTTGTTCTACATCCACTTCATTATTTTCTTTTTTCTTTTCTTTTTTCAGTTGAAAGATAATGAAAACATTATTGTGAATCAAATTTGGAAAGAAAGAAAAACTAAACAGTCAGGACACCACTTCTCATGTCATGAAAGGTATGCCACAAAACAGAAATAGCAAGAAAATAGATGAAATATCCCAAGCTTATGAACTCCGTAATGTTGACATCGGGTGCAAGAACAAGCTATCATGAGGTGGGTCCAATTGCACAGTAGCTCTAGCCCAAAATCAGGTTGGTCAGCTCATCAGGTGTGTCAAAATGTTAGAAACAAGTAGTCTTCTTAGGAAAATGATTGAGAGATCTGGCCCGCGCATTGTGATTTACAGGCCGTTAATCACATGATTGTGGAACCCGAGGTGTCCTAGTGCATTACCCTGGAAAGTAATCACGATGGTGACATCACCCTATCCTACCTAGGGTAGGATGATGTCACCCTAGCCCCATGCTTCTAACATGCACTCATTGTTAGCCCCATGCCTCTCTTACAAGTCATTATTATCTTACAAGCAATCATCACACCACTACATCCCTCTCTCCTTCCCTTTCTCCCTCATTTCTCATCTCCCCTAGTAAGAGAAGCCATGGACGTCTCACCTTGGTGAGAAAATCCAGCCACTTCAAGCTCTAGTTCCCTCAAATCCAGCCCTCCAAACCCCATCTCAACCATTAAATCCCTTCCCTTGAAGCATTGGAACCTAGAAGTGGAAGAAGGAGAAGTTAGAGAGGTGGGTGCTTTTCTAGGATTAGATTTGTGTTTTCTTGCATAGATTTTTTAATTTTTCTAGCATGAGGCAACTAGGACCCGCCAATCAATGGTGAGGATCCTACCTTGACCTCTAGGTGTGGCCAATGGCTCACCTTAGCTTGCATGCATGAATCCATGGTGGGGCCATTCTCTATGGACCCCACCATGATGTTTGATTTGATTTCCAAGTGCATGAAGTCCACCTAGGCCTTGATTTATATGGTGGAAATAGGATTTCCCCACCAGATTTTTCTGATGTATAGCCCACCTATTTTGGGTCCCATTGATGTATATGTTGTAAGGATAGGAGAGGAGATCATAGTGGTAGAGTTCCTCCCTCCCATGGCCGTCGTTCTCTCTCTCTCTCTCTCTCTCTCTCTCTCTCTCTCTCTCTCTCCCCCATTCTTTCATGGTGATGTGTGGCCCACCTGATGATGCATGTATGGGACATCTATTGTCCAGAATTTTCTGGACGTCCAGTTGGTGGACCCACCTTGCTGCCCATTTTTGGGCCAGCCTGAAAGAATGAAAAATACAAATATTAGCCTAATCTCGAGCTGTGTGGCCCACCACATGGACACCACCTTGATCCATATATTATATCCATGCCGTCTAGTGGCAGGCCCACCGCCTGCCCATCAGGACAGGCCCAGATGAAGAGAAAATGCAGATATCAGCTTGATACAAGCTGGTGGGCCACACGTGTGGACCCACCAGATGTATGCGTTCATCCATCCCATCCACCATCTAGCCATGGACGGTGGAGCCCCCTATAATGTATGTATTGTATATCTGCACCGTTTAGCTTGCTGGATGGTGGGACCCTCATGATATATGTGTTTTATTCGACGTCGTCCGTCCATTTTCTGGATGTGGGACCCACCCTATACGTGCTGCACATGTCGGGGTGGGGCCCACCTTGAGGTCTGTGTTGTATCTGCACCATCCATCCCTGGACGGTGCGACCCATAATGATGTTTGTGCTATATATCCTCATCGTCTGGCCATGGATGGTGAGCCCACCTGAACTGTTCAAGCCCATCGTGATGTGTGTTGCATACACACTGTCAATTTGGTGGGGCCCATCTTGCAGGCCCATCTTGATGTATTTTATTCACACCGTGCAGGGCTGTAGGCCCACATGTTGTATATGTTCTATATTCATGCTGTCCATTTATTTTCTGGAATATATGGGCTACCCATAAGGTCCATTATGATGTATGTGTTACACACACCATCCTCCCATTGTGCCTAGATCATGGGATGTACATGAGGCCCTTGTGATGAGGCCCAATGTGATGTATATGAGGCCCTTGTGTGAGGCCCAATGTGATGTATATGAGGCCCATGTGATGAGGCCCAATGTGATATATAGGAGGCCCATGTGATGAGGCCCAATGTGATGTATATGAGGACCTTGTGTGAGGCCCAATGTGATGTATATGAGGCCCTTGTGTGAGGCCTAATGTGATGTATAGGAGGCCCATGTGATGAGGCCCAATGTGATGTATATGAGGCCCTTGTGTGAGGCCCAATGCGATGTATATGAGGCCCTTGAGTGAGGCCCAATGTGATGTATGTAAGGCCCTTTGTGATTTATGTGAGGCCCTTGTGTGAGGCCCATTGTGATGGATATGAGGCTCTTGAGTGAGGCCCATAATGATGTGTATGAGGCCTATGTGATGATGTTTGTGATGTCCATCCATTTTCCTAGTTAGTACAAAGACCATGGACCCCATTATAGGATAAGTTCTAATGGGCCAAGCCTTGGGAGCAATGATGGTTAAATGTCTACATTGTACGAGAAATGGTGGTTAAATGTCCACATTGTAATCCTCCCAAGGGCCCGTTGTTAGGCCCATTCTCATATCCTCTTAGTGGGTTATCCCAAACCATTGGGCCTACATTGATGTTAGAAGGATTGACCAAACCTTGAAGCCCACCTTGATGGGTGTATCATATGCACGTAGCTCATCCATTTTAGACCATGGCGCTGCCCTGTGTGGCCCACTATATTGTGTGCATATCCACACTATTTGTCCATTTTCTAGGTTTTGGGCTATCCACCTTGACATATGTGTTCTACACAGGCTAACCATCCACCTTCCCAGCTAGCATGAGGGCCAGGGGGCCCATCATGAGTCAGATGAAATCCCAAGTGGACAGCACTATTAAGTCTCCCTAAGGCCCATTGTTAAGCCTATTCCCCGTTCTTCCTCCCTTTCACTCAAATCCTACATGAGTGGCAGATATACCTTGCCATGATTAGGCTATCCCAAACCGTTGGGCCCTTATGATACCCACCTTCCCTTGTTGGGCTACACCAAACCACTCGGCCCCATTGATAATGATGCTTCTCACATCTTGTAGGACTACCCAAGTATTAGAGCCCTCCTTGTGTTCATACCGGACCTTCCATGGTAAATGTAGACCACCCAAATACATGTGTTTGTCCGAGTTTAGTGACCCAAACCCAAGGCCCTCTTAGATGATGAGCAAGCTACCCCATCCATTTATAAAAGGCACATAGTCTTGGATGTGTGAATCACATCAGGGCCCGCCTTGTATTCATATCAAGCCCCATAGAAAAGCCCAGTCGTTGTACGATAAAGATAGTGAGAAGGACCACTTGTTGTGTACCCGCTTGACTTACCCTTAGGATGTATCTTACCTTTGTGATCAATTGTTAGGACCACGTGTTATGTATATATCGTCCACATAGTCCGCCTTCTTTGGAAGAGTGTAAGGCCCATCCTTGACATTAGTACATCATCATCACCTCCTTGCTGTAGATGAAAGGATATGTGGTATCAAGTGCATAGAACCTATCTCGACGTATGGGCAAGACCCACCACCATCCCCATCTTAGATCATGCAGAGCCTTGGAAGGATAATATTAAACATGCCACATGAACTCTTATAGTTGTAAAGGGAGTATGTCACTTAGTTTATACTGTTCATATGTGACATGCCGGAGAAGGTTGGTTGTGGATTATTGATGTCTGCCTTATAATCATGCTTATGTACTTTATTACATCATGATACATGCCCATACGCATCATATGTATGCTTGTTGTGAGGAGTGATTGACCATAGCATATGTCATTGGGCTAGTTGATTATGAGACTCCCTGTGAGACGGAGTTGCCCTACATGATCGCACGTTATGCGTAGGTTTGATGCATGATTGGATGGTATGACTCATGCATCTCATTTTATGTGGTATAATCACTATTCGCCCTAGTGATATCAGGGCTGTGGCCTCTATAGGCATATCGTGGATAGTCATATGGGACACCAAAAATATTTGGTTCTAGTATATGGGCACGTTAGATGTCTGTGGGTGAAAGTCCCTAAACCCTCGAGGCCAGGGGATGCTCCAATGTCTAGACCGAGTGGATGCATGAGTGCATGAGGGTCGGATACTAGTTGGCCGCGTCTCCCACTGTGATATGGTCTGTTGGAAGGGGGTGTGGCCTTACCCGCCCGAGTGAGGGGGCAAGAGTTTGACCCAGCTTGAGGAATGGGTCTGCTATCGATGAGCCGGGCCTGATATTAGCAAGCAGATAGTGAGATCTTTTCCACTTGCCCAGTTGTATGCTTAGATGGGGCGGCAAGCTGGCGTGGAGTGTATTTAGGGCTGTACACTAGTTAAGCTAGCTCGAAAAGCTCGCTCGACTCGGGTCGTGTCAGCTCGGATTACTCGGCTTGAATGGCTGACTCGAACCTAGTCAAGCTAAATTTTTGAAGCTCGAGTTGAGTTTAAGCTGAGTTCGAGCAGGGTGCATTTCAACTCGACTCAACTCGAAGCTCGAACTCGAGCTTGACTCGGCTTGAGTAAAATTTTTAATATGCACACACACACACACATACTTAAAAGTTTTTTGTTTTAAATAAACAAACAAACAAGCCCTACTCGACCGTGCCCATACCCCTTACCCTCCCTCTCTCTTTTTTCCCCTAACCCAACCCAGCTGTTGCCCTCTCGCTGATCACTGCTGGCCTGTCCTCTACTCTCTCATTCTCCAACTCGGCCCGCTCAGCAGTCAGCCCATTCAGCCACCATCCAAGCATTCACAAACGAAGGTAGGTTTATTTTTTATTTAATACAATAATTATATAATTTTAGTTTTTTTTTTTTAAATTTTTTATTTTCAAATAATAATCAGATTGGGTGAGGTTGGCCAGTTGGGCTTTGGGCGATGGGTTCGGTCGGGTTGGGGGGGTCAGGTTAGGTCGGGTTGGGGTTTGAGTTGGGTTAACATATAAACAAGCTCGAACTTGACTCAAGGTAAACTCGACTCGACTCGAACCACTAGCTTAACTCAAACTCAACTTAATAGCTTTGGCAAACAAGCCAAGCTTCAATGTTGAGCTCGAGGGCGAGCTTGAGCTTGAGCTCGAACTCGAGTATAGCATGGACGAGTCAAGCCGAGCTTGGCCCACCTTGACTCGACTCGGCTCGATGTACAACCCTAAGTGTATTAGACCCGGTGATTGTCCAGAGAGGAACTGTACTGATATATGTTATCTCAGAGAAGTCCGGTACTGATATGTGGATCTACTGAGTGGAGGTTGCACGTTTAGCATTGACCTACTCATCCATTCACTAGCCACTCGGGCTAGTAGTGCGTAATTATACCATTATGTGTACATTCGCAATAACCACGATTTCGGTTGGGTACGCGACCAACCTGAGATTAGAAGTTTACCACATTAAGTCTAGCTATCCAAATTTAGGTATGGGACTAGTTTGGATAGAAGTCCCTTATGGTGGACCTCACAGCTTACGATACTACGTACTATCATCCCGACTTCACGCTCTAGCACCGCATATTGCATTACATCCCCTGCATATGGCATCTTATTGCATTGCATCTTCTGCATATAGCATCTTATTGCTTTACATCCTCCACAAATGGCGTCATATTGCATTATATCCCCCGCATATGACTTTGGTTTACGGTGATTACGCATTTTGAATAAGGTTTATGACATTCATGGACTTGTTAGTATTTCCATTTTTCTAATATTGTATGATTTATGGACTTGTATTGTATGCCTGACACCTATATTGCGCACCCACCTACACCGCCCTCTAAGCTTTCGATAAGCTTATGCACGATAGATGCGTGCAAGTGATGCAAGGACGTAGTCGAGCTAAGGCAGGAGCATACAGCCAAGCTTCTGGAGTTTTTGATATTGATATTGTATTTCCCTTATGCATTGTACTTAAAGTTTTTTATATTAGTGGATATGTAGTGTTGTTCCTTATTGTTATTATGGGTTATGCTTATGGTTATGCTTCTTATGAAACAAATTATGTTGAAAAACCTCCTTGTAGGATCCCAGGATCAGAACCTAGTATATGGGTGTCAGGAGCTGAGATGGGGTACTATGGAAGCTGTCGGCGCCAAATTTGGCGATCAGGAATTTTGTGAGCCCGGTTTTTGACTTTGGGGCATGACACGTTTAGTTGACGCCGATAAATTAACTCGGCCGAAATTCACTATTCAATCCAACAAATTATTGGAAAGTCCTATGTTTGGTAGCCATTTTATATATTAAATGAATTTTTTTAAAACTTAACTAAGACATAAATCTAACTAAAACATAAAACTTAAACATCATGATAGATTACATAAGCAGATTACAGAAACATCATGACAGATTACATAAACAGATTACAGCCAATATATGTAATAACAATTAAACTAGATGTTTGTACACTGTAGATAATCCACCATAAAGTAAAAAGGAAAAAAAAAAGCTCATTTAAATAACTTGAATGCTTATGTGAAGCATCTAAATCATTTCCACCATTTGGTTTGTGCTTCATAGACCATTCCAAGGCAGCCTCAAGATCAGGGTGTGCCGAATCGGTTACGTATCGGCCGTAACGGTAACTTTGTACCCTTATCGGCCGATACGGGCCCGTAACGGTAACTTTTTTTTTTTTTCATTTTTAGCTCATTTTTTGCTGTTTTTTTGAAACCTTTTGCTTCCAAACAGTTTTTCACTCCTTCTACTACTAATTTCGACCAATCTTAGCTAGGTATTTGAGATAAAAACACATTATATCACAGATTTTTTTGAATCAAAGCTCGGTGGGCCATTTTTCAGAAATTCGTAAAAAATAGGTATTTATACTTTTTTTAATATGTTTTGTTGTTTTAATCATGTCATATGATGTGTTAATCATAGTAGAACATGTTAATGTACATTTTACAGATTTGGGGTGCCATTTAATAATTTTTTAATATTTTTTCTATTTACGCATGAATTTTGGCACCTTTTTTTAAATTTCGAAAATTCAAATTTTAATGTTTGTTTTGCTGTTTTAATCATGCCATTTGATGTGTTAATCATAGTAGAACATGTTAGTGTGCATTTTACAGATTTGGGGTGCCATTTTATATTTTTTAATATTTTTTTCTATTTACGCATTTATTTTGGCCCTTTTTTAAAAATTCGAAAAATCATTTTTTAATGATTCTTTTGCTGTTTTAATGACGTCATATGATGTGTTAATCATAGTAGAACATGTTAATGTGCATTTTACAGATTTGGGGTGCCATTTTATATTTTTAATATTTTTTTCTATTTACGTATGAATTTTGGCCATTTTTTTTTTAATTCGAAAAATCAATTTTTAATGATTCTTTTGCTGTTTTAATGACATCATATGATGTGTTAATCATAGTAGAACATGTTAATGTGCATTTTACAGATTTGGGGTGCCATTTTATATATTTTATATTTTTTTTATATTTTAGGATTTATTTTGGGCAATTTTTTGATAATTGGAAATATAATTTTTAATGATTCTTTTGCTGTTTGAATGACATCATATGATGTGTTAATCATAGTAGAACATGTTAATGTGCATTTTACAGATTTGGGGTGCCATTTTATATTTTTTTATATTTTTTCTATTTACGCATTTATTTCGGCCCTTTTTTTGAAAATTCGAAAAATCATTTTTAATGATTCTTTTGCTGTTTTAATGATGTCATATGATGTGTTAATCATAGTAGAACATGTTAATGTGCAATTTACATATTTGGGGTGCCATTTTATATTTTTTTTATATTTTTTTCTATTTACGCATTTATTTCGGCCCTTTTTTTGAAAATTCAAAAAATCATTTTTTAATGATTCTTTTGCTGTTTTAATGATGTCATATGATGTGTTAATCATAGTAGAACATGTTAATGTGCATTTTACATATTTGGGGTGCCATTTTATATTTTTTTTTTATATTTTTTTCTATTTACGCATGAATTTTGGCCCTCAAAAATAATTGCAAACACCTAAATGTAAGATATTTTCATATTACATTCATTCTAATATATCTATCATTGATAGTAGATAGTTAGAAAATTAAATATATGAATTTTGTAGTCAAATTCAGGTTATCTGGTTCATAAATTCATCAGATAGTCCGATACAACTTCTCACCAAAGAGTGGACCGTTACACCACCATAAACATGTTCCAATTTATAAATGAATGCATATTTGGGATGCTTAGAATATTCTGGATTTAATCCATATTTTTTCATATTTTTTTGACAAAAAAAAAATTTTGCACCGTTACGGGCCGTTACGCCCCCGTATCACCGTTACACCCCCGTATCCGTATCGGTTTTGGAGGTCACCGTTACACCAACCGATACCGATACGGGACACCTTGCTCAAGATCAACTCTCTCTACATTAAATGAGAGCTTGTCACATCATATGCAGGATCCCAAACTAACAAAAAACATTGAAGTAATAAAAATAATTGGAAGCATACAGAATGTGGATGAGGTAAAACAAAAGTTGCGTGAGAAATACTGATAACAACTACTAGACAAAGCAAAAGCATACTTCATTCTGGAATGTGTAGAAGTATCAACCTTAAGATTGGCATTCTCCTTCTCTAAGGTCGAAATAACAGCTTTTAAACTACTCTTAGCAGGTCCTCTGTTTCTTCTTCCAAGTCTCTTCTGATTAACTTAGATTGCAGTCGTTCCATCTCTGATACTTTATCATTCAGTTTGATGCGTAGTTCCTTCATCTCCAATTCTCCATAGATGTCTGCCAGAAATCTCATAGTAGATATCAAAAGGCTAAAAAGGGTAAGAAATTTCTTTACTCAAATTGCACCCATTGAGACTACAGATCCCTTATGCATTGTACTTAAAGTTTTTTATATTAGTGGATATGTAGTGTTGTTCCTTGTTGTTATTATGGGTTATGCTTATGATTATGCTTCTTATGAAACAAATTATGTTGAAAAATCTCCTTGTAGGATCCCAGGATCAGAACCTAGTATATGGGTGCCAGGAGCTGAGAATGGGGTACTATGGAAGCTGTCGGCGCCAAATTTGGCAATCGGGAATTTTGTGAGCCCGGTTTTTGACTTTGGGGCGTGACACGTTTAGTTGACGCTGATAAATTAACTCGGCCGAAATTCACTATTCAACCCAACAAATTATTGGAAAGTCCTATGTTTGGTAGCCATTTTATATATTAAATGAATTTTTTTATAACTTAACTAAGACATAAATCTAACTAAAACATAAAACTTAAACATCATGATAGATTACATAAACAGATTACAGAAACATCATGACAGATTACATAAACAGATTACAGCCAATATATGTAATAACAATTAAACTAGATGTTTGTACACTGCAGACAATCCACCATAAAGTAAAAAGGAAAAAAAAACCTCATTTAAATAACTTGAATGCTTATGTGAAGCATCTAAATCATTTCCACCATTTGGTTTGTGCTTCATAGACCATTCCAAGGCAGCCTCAAGATCAGGGTGTGCCGAATCGGTTACGTATCGGCCGTAACGGTAACGGTGCGAACCGTTACCCGTTTCGGGGCCGTATCGGCCGATACGATTTTTTGTACCCGTATCGGCCGATACGGGCCCGTTACGGGGTGTAACGGCCGTAACGGCCCGTATTAAGCTGTTGTTTTGAAACCTCTTGCTTCCAAACTGTTTCTCACTCCTTCTACTACTAATTTCGACCAACCTTAGCTAGGTATTTGAGATAAAAACACATTATATCCTTTTACAGTGGGCCATTTTTCAGAAATTCGTAAAAAATAGGTATTTATACTTTTTTTAATATGTTTTGTTGATTTAATCATGTCATATGATGTGTTAATCATAGTAGAACATGTTAATGTACATTTTACAGATTTGGGGTGCCATTTAATAATTTTTTAATATTTTTTCTATTTACGCATGAATTTTGGCCCCTTTTTTAAATTTCGAAAATTCAAATTTTAATGGTTGTTTTGCTGTTTTAATCATGCCATTTGATGTGTTAATCATAGTAGAACATGTTAATGTGCATTTTACAGATTTGGGGTGCCATTTTATATTTTTTAATATTTTTTTCTATTTACGCATTTATTTTGGCCCTTTTTTGAAAATTCGAAAAATCATTTTTTAATGATTCTTTTGCTGTTTTAATGACATCATGTGATGTGTTAATCATAGTAGAACATGTTAATGTGCATTTTACAGATTTGGGGTGCCATTTTATATTTTTAATATTTTTTCTATTTACGCATTTATTTTGGCCCTTTTTTTGAAAATTCGAAAAATCATTTTTAATGATTCTTTTGCTGTTTTAATGACATCATATGATGTCTTAATCATAGTAGAACATGTTAATCTGCATTTTACAGAGTTGGGGTGGCATTTTATATATTTTATATATTTTTTCTATTTACGCATTTATTTTGGCCCTTTTTTTGAAAATTCGAAAAATCATTTTTAATGATTCTTTTGCTGTTTGAATGACATCATATGATGTGTTAATCATAGTAGAACATGTTAATGTGCATTTTACAGATTTGGGGTGCCATTTTATATTTTTTTATAATTTTTTCTATTTACGCATTTATTTCGGCCCTTTTTTTGAAAATTCGAAAAATCATTTTTAATGATTCTTTTGCTGTTTTAATGATGTCATATGATGTGTTAATCATAGTAGAACATGTTAATGTGCAATTTACAGATTTGGGGTGCCATTTTATATTTTTTTATATTTTTTTCTATTTACGCATTTATTTCGGCCCTTTTTTGAAAATTCAAAAAATCATTTTTAATGATTCTTTTGCTGTTTTAATGATGTCATATGATGTGTTAATCATAGTAGAACATGTTAATGTGCATTTTACATATTTGGGGTGCCATTTTATATTTTTTTATATTTTTTCTATTTACGCATGAATTTTGGCCCTCAAAAATAATTGCAAACACCTAAATGTAAGATATTTTCATATTACATTCATTCTAATATATCTATCATTGATAGTAGATAGTTAGAAAATTAAATATATGAATTTTGTAGTCAAATTCAGGTTATCGGGTTCATAAATTCATAAATCCATACAACTTCTCACCAAAGAGTGGACCGTTACACCACCATAAACATGTTCCAATTTATAAATGAATGCATATTTGGGATGCTTAGAATATTCTGGATTTAATCCATATTTTTTCATATTTTTTTGACAAAAAAAAAATTTTGCACCGTTACGGGCCGTTACGCCCCCGTATCACCGTTACACCCCCGTATCCGTATCGGTTTTGGAGGTCACCGTTACACCAACCGATACCGATACGGGACACCTTGCTCAAGATCAACTCTCTCTACATTAAATGAGAGCTTGTCACATCATATGCAGGATCCCAAACTAACAAAAAATATTGAAGTAATAAAAATAATTGGAAGCATACAGAATGTGGATGAGGTAAAACAAAAGTTGCGTGAGAAATACTGATAACAACTACTAGACAAAGCAAAAGCATACTTCATTCTGGAATGTGTAGAAGTATCAACCTTAAGATTGGCATTCTCCTTCTCTAAGGTCGAAATAACAGCTTTTAAACTACTCTTAGCAGGTCCTCTGTTTCTTCTTCCAAGTCTCTTCTGATTAACTTAGATTGCAGTCGTTCCATCTCTGATACTTTATCATTCAGTTCAATGCGTAGTTCCTTCATCTCCAATTCTCCATAGATGTCTGCCAGAAATCTCATAGTAGATATCAAAAGGCTAAAAAGGGTAAGAAATTTCTTTACTCAAATTGCACCCATTGAGACTACAGAAAGTTTGTTCATCAACGTTCTGAAGTATCTGTTAACTCTATATATCAAATTCAGCTCATTCAGATTTTGTTCCCTCATCATGTGCAAATTGTGTTGACTCACACTATGTAGCTGACTCAAGTTTGAAATATATTTCATCCCTATCTCAATGATGATTTTGGGATACCATGCAAACTAGCTTGTGTCCACTAGTATCAGACCATGTTCCAAAGCCACACATTGCAAGTAACAATTAACAAGGCATGATGAATGATAGTGGAAAGTGAGATTATGAAGTTAACTTTAATAACGGATTTGTGGCTACAGTTATATGCTAATGGCAACATCAATATTCATGTCATGTTGATAAAGAAAAAAATCCATGTGCTACTCTAAGGTTACTGTTCCCTGCAACCTTCTCATTCATTAATTTGTAGACAAGTCATTCTACTCATTACCCAATGGCCTAACTCAGATGGAGTTAATAAAAGTGATCACATACAAAAGATTTATTTACTTAAACCAAGTAGTAACCACCTGCGTGAATGTTCGTTGGGATCACTTGAGAGATCATTGGATATGCCCAGATAATATAAACCCAAGAGATAACACATCATAAACCCACATAACTAGGCTTCACAAATTTTAGATGAGAGGAGAGGATGTAACCATTCTGCCTTTTGGGTTTGATTGTATAGATGGAAGCTGGTTTTTTCGTGAATTCTGATTTACCACTAAGGTCAGTAGATGATTTATTTATTTTTTCCATTTGTACAAAACCATTGTCAACCTGAAAATTAGTCTTAGTTTCTCCTTTACCTACCCTTTTAGAGGTCACCATTTACACCTACGTTAACAATCATTACATTCACTTCTATGTTATTGTCAATCTTAGAAACAGTGGCAAAACAATGACCCCCGATGAGTAGCCAACCCTGCATAAAACCATACAAGCTAAGAATAACATAACTGAATCATAAAAGCAACCTTGATGCAATAGACTTCTTGATGCACGATGGTTACCAATGGATGGATGGCCATGAATCATGATCAACCTGAAATCCAAATCTCAATTCTTTAAGAACAGATTAATGAAATAATTTCAAAACAAAAGCATAGTCCTAAGACGAATCCCGCCTTCTCTCAGGAAATTCAACAAATAGCTAATGTACAAACCGTATCCCTAATTTTCAACTGAATTAGAAGAGAAAATGGACGGATTTACCTGCAAGAACCTGACACTCGGGATGATGGAGGGGTTATGAAAAACCATATCCCCTGATTCTCCTGAAATCAGCAAATCCATCCCGGATCCACTACCAGATCGACAATGGAAATGAGTGTAGCGGCAACGGGTGCAGCAAGTTCCTGCCGGTGACAATGGAGCGAAAATGATGGGGCTAGGACGGTGTTGAAATGTTTTGATTGGAGATGGGTTAGGGTCGGCATTGCTTGGAGAGGTGGAGAGAGAACAAGAGTCACAACGAGTGAGGAAGAGAGCCAGAGTGAGAGCGGGAGGGAAAGCGAGATAGGAAAAGACATTGAAAGAGGGTTTCTGAAATACAGTTTTTGATTCACATCTGAACAATGTGAGTTTAACACCAAATTATATAATAAACTAAGTTTTCAACCATACATATAAGGGCCCATTTACCAGATGGTTAAGATCATAATATGGGTACAAGGTAAATATTAATCATCTACAAGAGGACCTACTATGTGGATGGTCTGGATAACTTTATATCATTTCCACTAGTGACTGCATAAATCACCACCATTTTACATTGGACCCAAAACTATCACATTTAAAATCAAAACTAACACCATATGGTGCACAACGTGAGCTTTTACATGGTGTAAGTGTGTCTTTTATTGTGACGGGTAGAGCCCATGGTTCCAAAATCTAGGTCATTGATTACTTGATTCCATATGTGTATTGGCCATATATAAAGAATTTCATTGATAGAATGATCTTGACATTTATATTCGTGGCCTGCAATAGACTGTTAAAAATGAAAAAGAGCAAAATGTCTTAAGATTGGAAGGTAGAATCTTCATATATGTAGGACCATGGTTTGGGGATCCAAACCATTGATATGATGAGACGCATGGTTGATGATCTAAAGAACGAGGTAGATCCAAAGTTCAAGTGGACCCCACCACAGAAAACAGTGGGGGACAGTGACACCCACCGTTGAAACCTTCCTAGGGCCCACCATGATGTTTATTTGAGATATAATCTGTTCATAAGTTTACAAAATTAGAGCCGTACACGAGCAGAGTTAGCTTGGTAACTCGCTCGACTCAGCTCGAAAAAGCTCGACTCGGCTCGGCTCGAAGTGAGTTCGAGCAGAGCACAAGCAGATTTTTGGAGCTTGAAATGAGTTCGAGTTGAGCACAAGCTTGACCCAGCTCAACTCGAATACTACTCGAACTCGGCTCGACTTGGACTTGATTCGGTACAGGGTATATATACCCTTTCAAACACAAAAAACCCTAACCCTTTTCAAATCTACCCCACTCGGGCCTCACCTTATTCGGTCCCATTCTTTAAACGGTGCGAAACTAATACAGGAGTACCAAGCTAGTGGCATGGTCATAAATACAACCTTTTAAATAGTTGCGATTGCGAGATCTTCTCTCCCAAGCAAAACCCCAAATTCCTTGTATTCCCCAACTCCTTCCAGAAGCATCGTCTTTCCCAATCTTAGTTCTTTGCTACTCCAAGAACCATTCATCATGGTTCTCGAGGTTTGAATCTTTCTCGCCCTCTCTTTCTGACTAGGGTTTTTCATGTAATCGCTGATTGTTTGTGTTTTGATCAGGCGACCATGATCTGCATCGACAATTCAGAATGGATGAGGAACGACGACAACTCCCCGACCCGATTCTAAGCGCAAGTTGATGCCGTTAATCTCATCTTTGGTGCCAAAACATAGGCAATGGAGATCTCCCCTTCCTTTTTCATCATCTCTCCACATCTCTTTGATTTTGTCGAACTAGGTTTTGAATCACGTTCCTTTCTAGGGTTTCTTTGAAGACTCGAACTTGAACTCGACTCGAAAACTTTGCTCGAACTTAGCTCGAACTCAAACGAGCCGAGCACAAGCCGCTGTTCCGAGCTCGAAGGCCAAGCCGAGTCAAGCATGAGCTGGGACTCGAGCAATCCAAGCCAAGCACGAGTTAGGCAATACTTGGCTCGGCTCGACTCATGTACACCTCATCAGCCCGATCAAAAACTTTTACAGCCCATAAGAAATTTTCAATGGTAGGTGTTCAATCCTCACTTATTTTTTTTATTAGGTCAGCAAGTTGTCGTGCAATTTTGATCTAAAAATTTGTCCCAATTTGGAAATCTGATCCATTCAATCTGTTGTACTTGTTAAGATCTTTAATTTAACTGGTCACTAATCCCGATTGAGTTTTGGATGAGAAAGATAATGGATGGACAAGATTGCTCAACAATATGATGGGCCATATCTTGTGATTCAACAATTAGATTTAAATAAAATTTAATCTAAACATATGAAGTCATTTACTCTTCAATTTGGACTAATCAGATTGTCCAAAATCTATGTAGATTTAGACAAAATGATTGTGCCCATATAAAGTGTTTTGGACAAGTCTAATTCATTTTAGATGTACATGAGTTGAATTTTGTCCTGTCCTAATTAGCACATTCCGGACATACCGGACTGTTCAGATCAATTTTAGGATGGCTTGATCATAAAATTTGATCAATCTCATCATTACAAGTTATTCTTGCAATTACACTTCATTATACTAGGCCATCCTTCTTTTTTTTTTTTTTGTGTATTTTTTTTGTATTTTTTGTATTTTTTTTTGTATTTTTGTATTTTATTTAATTTATTTATTTTTTTTGTACTGGTGAACTTTTGTGTATGCATAAATAGTTAGAGGTTTATTTTTTATACAAGTGAATTTATCAATTTATTCAAACTTCTCAAAATTTTGAAGAAGCTAATTTTTTTTTTCCTAAATCACATTTTTTTTTTCAACTTCTCAACTTTCTTTTTTAACATGACAAAATTTTCTAAAAATCTCAGTGTTTTTCTAAATCTTAAAAAAATAATAATTCAAAATCTTAATTTTTCTCAAACATTGTCAATTTTTTTTTCTTTCAAAATTACAATTATTTTTAAACTTCTCAAATTTCCTTTCAAAATGTTAGTTTTATTTATTTATTTTTAAATTTAATTTTTAAATCAAAATCTCGATTTTTTTTTCTTCAAAATTTCTATATTTTTCGAACTTCTGCATTCTCTTTATCAAAATGTCTTTCTTTTTTCAAACTTCTCAATATTTTTTTCAAACTCTATTTCTTTTTTTTAAATGTCATTTTTCTTAACAAACATTTCAAAATTTCAAAATACAAAATCTCATTTTCGTTTTAAAACTCTCATTTTTTTTTCCTAAAATCCATTTTTTTTTTTTATCAAACTTATCAATTTATTCAAACTTCTCAATTTTTCAAGATGCCAATTTTTTAAGTCACATTTTTATTTTCTACTTCTCAATTTTTTTTTTCAAAGTGTATTATTTTTTTCAAATGTCAAAATTTTTCAATATTTCAATTTTTTTTAATTTTTTAAAAAAATATATCCTAGGCTCCACTATAAAGTTTATTTGACATCTTGATTACGTCATACAGACGTGGATGTAGGGGAAAAAACCAAATAACAACTTAATCCAAAACTTTCGTGGCCCTCGAGAAGTTTTTAATGGCTGGTGTTCAATTAATATTGTTTTCGCAATGCAATTTTGACATAAATTTTTTTGCAATTTAGAAATCTGATCCAGTCAGTCTATTCTACTTTTCAAAGGCTTCAATTTGAATGGTCACTCACCCCAATTGGGTTTCGGATGAGAAAGATATTAAAAGAATAAGATTAATCAACAATATGATAGGCCATATCTTGCAATCCAATGATCTGATTTGAGTGAAATTTAATCTAAAAATCTAATCAGATTGTCCAAAATGTGATCAAGATCTTGATAAATTGATCATGCCCATTTAAAGAGTGTTTTGGATGGATCTGATTTGTTTCAGGTCACAATATATATATATATATATATATATATATATATATATATATATATATATATATATATTTTTTTTTTTCAAATTCATATTTTCTTTGATCAAACTTTTTAATTTATTTCAAAATACAAAATCTCAATTTCTAAATAAAAATCTCAAAAATTTTCAAACTTCTTAATTTTTTTTTTTTTAAATACCATTTTTTTTTTCAAAATGTCAAATTTTTTTAATCATTTTTTTTTTAAATTATGTTTTTTTTCTCAAAATATTGATTTATTTTTAATCTCAATTTCTTTTCAAGTTAACTTCATTTTAAAAAATCTTCATTTTTTTAATATCTTTTTTTTTTTTTTCTTTCAAAAACTACAAATTAGGGGATTTTTCATGTGCTATTGTGATGCATTTATAAACCATTTTTCATGCAAAAATAAACATAAATTCCACTCAATTGATAAAAAAAAAAAAAAACTAATAACAATCGATGCATTCAATCAATTCATTAAAAAAATCATATTGAAGTTTAGGGCAAAAGTTGCTAATTCTATTCAACACAAGTGCTTTTTAAAACTCATTTTTAATCATTATAAAAAATGTTAACTAAAATTTCTTTTTCAAAATGTTAATTTTCTATCAAATTGTCCATTTTTTAATCTTTAAAAAAAAAAAATTTTTTTAACAAAATATTATTTTTGTTATCAAAGTTTTAAATTTTTTTTTTCAAAATCTCTCTTTTTAATGTTTTTTTCCCAAAATCTCATTTTTAATCATTATAAAAATGTTATCTCAAATTTCTTTTTCAAAATGTTAATTTTCTATCAAATTGTCCATTTTTTTTAAAGCACCATTTTGTTTAACAAAATATTCAATTTTCTGTTATCAAAAGTTTAAATTTTTTTTTTCAAAATCTCTGGTGTTTTTCAAATTAATATTTATTTTTTTCCCAAAATCCCTTTTCAAACTAAAAAATTTATTCAAACTTATAAAAAATTTTAAGATGCCATTTTTTTTTTCAAAAGCACCATTTTGTTTTCAACTTTTCAATTTTCTTTTTCAAAATGAAAATTTTTGTCAAAATCTTGGTGTTTTTTCAAATTAATATTTATTTTTTTTCAAAAATGACAATTTTTATTTTTATTTTTTATAACTTTTCAATTTTGGGTTTTATATATGTATAGTATATATATATCCATATATATCATATATATCCATATATATATATATGTATATATATAACTTCTATTTTCTTTTTCAAAATGTCAATTATATAACAAACATTGTTGAGTTGTTTTGTGGGCCAACCACTTTCTCCACTCATATTTATAATAAAATACTATATATATATAGAATATAATATTATATCATGTGATATATATATACATATATATATATAATCATTTGTTCATTCAAAACTATTAAAAATATTAATAATTTCAAAGTATTCATAAAAAAAATCATTGCATACAATGAATTGATACAAAAATAATCTTTAGATACAAATAAATCATTGAAATTCTATTAAAAACACTTACTACAATAAAACAATTTACCACCAAATTCTCACAATATATATATACATATATATATCTATATATACATTTATATCTATATACTGTATATATATCTATATATACATAGATATCTATATACTGTATATATAGATATATATCCAGTATATAGATATCTATGTATATATAGATATATATACATATATATGTATATATATATATATATACATATATATATACATATATATATATATATATATATATATGTATATATATATATATATATATAGAGGATGGGACAAAAGTGACTTACGACGGATCATGATTTGTCGCAAAAGCAAAAAAAATTCGTTGCTGATTATTTTTAAGTTTGAATTTTAGGCGGTACTTTGCGATGGACCAAAATTTGTCGCAAAATCTTAATTTGCGACAGACCAAATCCGTCGCAAATACCATTTTAGTGACAGATTTTGGTCTGTCGCTAAATTCCGCCACTTTAACTGACAAATTTTTTTTCGTGATGGATGAAATCCGTCGCAAATTCGCAATTTTGGTGTAGTGTGTGCTAAAGATCATAGCACTTACAATCTCCCCCTTTGTCAATTTCATGACAAAACACACAACATTACACAAATACACATTCTTTTACAAGATCAACCATACGCATTGAAGCTACCCTTGAAGTCCCTTGAAGTCTTGGTAGCTTGTAATCTTCAGCTCACAACTGATAGTGCTCAACTGACACTCCCATTAAGAAATAGACATATATCATTCCATACACATAACATTCCATAACATATAACATTCCATCATTCTCTCCCCCTCTTTGTCACAAGTTGACAAAAGAAGAATAATATAATAATATGAATATCAAAGTATAGAATGAGCATGTAATAGGTAAATCGGGGTAGTGACATGAAATATCCAAACCATATTATCTAAAATATTTAAATGTCAGCAAACACATCATAAAGGCAATCCAAAGTATCAACACGAATCATTAAAAGTTTTAAGCACAAAACCAACATAAGTAAGAAACATAAATAAATCAAGCTTAATCCGACCGAGAGGAAGATGGTGCAGGCATCGAGGGATCATTTAGCCACAAACTCCGGTTGATGCGATGAAAGTACTTTTTCATGTACTTCATTGTTGACTGTTTAGTTTGAGCCAATGAAGCCTGCGATACATGTAAAGCCTCTACTTTCTCCTCCAATGCAGATAGTCTCTCATCAAATTGAGAGGGATGGTTGTCGGAATCAGCTGGATCATCAGAATCTTCCAACTCATTAAATATGTCATCCATGGTTGTGTCTTTAGCAAGCTGCGCTTCTTCTTCTCATTCTCTTTGTCTAGGAAGAGGAGTGAGGTTCATCATAGTCATGTTTGAATTGTTGAAAGGGAGTTCGGATTTTGGTGCCTCATACGTATGAATTTGAACATTATAATGAAAGACAATGTAAGACATGAGATGTGCAAAAGGAATCGAACCATGCTTGAGATGCAAGTGGAACTGAATAATGATGTAACAAATTAAAGAAGGCAGATAGAGACAAATACCTGATACAACGGAATGAAAAACTCTAAGCATAAAGGAAGTAAGATCGGTCTTATTCCCAGCTCGAGGATACACATTAGAAGTAAAAAGCCGATGTAAGACGTGGTACTTAGGAAACATTTTATTTGCAGGAAGGGCATTACCAGATCACCATTCAACATTGAAACCACACAATGCACTAGTAATTGTTTGTTTTTCAGAGTTAGACATTTTATTTGAAAGTGTGGCGATTGAAATTCCATCATCTGCAATGTTTATGTCCATTAGAGTAGATATGATAGAAGGTGTAATCGTAAATGTTTCTTCTACAAATTTAACTGAGAATGACAAGAAATATCATAGATAGAGGCATACATGCCTTGTACTATAGACTGATAAGCCATTCCACCCCAATTCAAAATGCCTTCCCATTCAACCTCAGAAAGAATAGGGACTAGACCAAACCTAACAATGTGGTCCAGATTTATAACTTTTTCAATGATAATGTCCCCTGTGCGAAAGTCCCGAACATATTTCGGATCATCCTCCGGTGACCGTAGGGTCCGTACACCAAGAGGAGTTGATGTAGATGATGAACTGGCTCGAGCCTTGCGAATAGATTTTTTAGCTCTACGTTCCATTTGAGAATGTACAAGCAAAATATCAAAGAAAAATAAAAGAAAAATATTAGATCAGATTTGAAGCAAAACCCATAAGAAAAAGGGTTTTAAATGAAGAAAAATTCACTCAAATATGTAAATCTAGCAATAAACAACCTAAAACCTGAAGGAATTTGAAAATAAATCACTTATAAGAGAGTTTGGTTAATGGGTTGGTCGAATGGGATACTAGCTAGTTGAGGAAGAAGATGTGGAATGAAATAGATTTGGGAATTTTTCCCTTTTTAAGACAAACCCGCGCGATCTTCGGCTGACCCAAGGATGTTCTCGATTGGCCGAATTCTTCAGGTAGCCAAGCATGTGCTTGGCTGGTTGAAAAAATCTCAAAAATTTTGATTTTTTTTTTTAAATTTAATTTTTATTCATATTTTATTTTCATATCATGCATTTCATCATTACAAATAAACATAAACATAAATGCAAAGAAAGAAATAAAATACTTATTTAACAATACATAATCCAATATCACGCTTTAGACTTGAAAACTTAACTTTGTCAAACGGCTTAGTCAGTATATTTGCAAGTGACTTCTCAGTTTGAATGTATTCCAGAATGATAGTTGTCTTCAACTAATTCTCGAATATAATGGTATTGTATGTTAATATTCTTTGTATGAGAATGTTGAATTGGATTTTTAAAGATATTTATTGCACTAGAATTATCGCAATATAATGTCATCGTATCTTGCGTAATTCCATAGTCAGCTAGCATTCTTTTCATCTATATTAGCTAAGTGCAAGCATTTCCTACTGCAATATATTTAGCTTCTGCATTGGATAGAGATACAGAATTTTGTTTCTTGCTAAGCCACGATACTAAGAAGTTCCCGACATAGAAACATCCACCATTGGTAGACTTTTTTATCATCAACATTTCCTGCCCAGTTTGCATCTGTATAGCCTATGATTTGTACAGATGTATCATGTGGATACCATAAGCTTAAGTTCGAAGAACTTGTGACATATCTGATTATCTGTTTAACAGCAGTTAAGTGCGATTCTTTAGGATCAAATTGATTTCTAGCACATATTCCAACACTAATGCAATATGAGGTCTACTAGTAATTAAGTACAGAAGACTATCGATCATACTATGATATAGTTGAGAGTTTACACTTTTACCTGATTCATCTTTTGAGAGTTCAGGAGTCATACTCATTGGAGTATCGAAATTCTTACCATTTTCAAAGTCAAACCTTTTTACAAGGTTCAATGCATATCTGGTCTATGAGATGAATATACCATCTTCAAGTTATTTGACTTGTAATCCAAGGAAATAGTTTAGTTCACTGACCATACTCATTTCAAACTTGGATTTTATTAGATCTGCAAATTCAGTAGATAGGTTAGCGCACGTAGATCCATAGATAATATCGTCAACATAGATTTGAACAATCAGGATATAATCATTATATTTCTTGACGAATAGGGTTTTGTTAACACTACTTATAACAAAATTATGACTAAGTAAGAATTTAGTCAACTTTTCATACCATACTCTAGGAGCTTGTTTCAAACCATAAAGAGCCTTTTTAAGATGGTAAACATGACCGAGAAGTTTGGGATCTTCAACACCCTTTAGTTGTTCAACGTAGACTTCCTCATTCAAATCACTATTTAGAAAAGTACTTTTTCACGCCCTAAACTTGAAAAACGGGCTCACAAAAATCCCGATCGCCGAATCTGGTGTCGACAGCCTCCATAGTACCCCACTCTCAGCTCCCAGTGCCCATACGCTAGGTTCCGATCCTAGGATCCTATAAGGAGGATTTTCAATATGATTTTTTTAAAATAAAGGAGCATAACCATAAGTGTACCCAAATTACAAAGGCAACATCATCATCACATATCCATTAATATAAAAAACTTGAATATAATACATGATAAATGCCAAAAGCTCTGGAAGCTCTTCCGCACGATCTGCCTCAGCTTGATTATGTCCTATCGTCACCTGCACACATCTATCATGCATAAGCTTATAGAAAGCTTAGAGGGTGGTGTACGTGTGTGCACAAGATAAGTGCCAAGCACACAAGCATCAACATAAGAGGAAAACTGGCAAGGCTAGAAGTCATTCAATATCAGAATAAGCAATGCAGATTGGTTATGCAATGCGGAGTTATAATGAGCCAAATATCAAATACCGAGGATGCAATATAATATGCAATTATGAAGAGCTACGAATACCATCAACCTCATCTAGGCCATATAAATGCAAAAACATAGCAACCCAAATGCCATATGCTGTGGATGTAATGCAATATGCAGATCCTGGTGAGTCCATAATACCATTAACCTTATTTAGAAAATGCAATATAAAAGCATAGTAAACCAAATGCTATGTGCTGAAGATGCAATGCAATATGCGGTGTAAAAGAAATGATCAAACTGGAGTGTGAAGTCAGGATGATAGTACGTAGTATCGCAAGCTGTGGGGTCCATCACAAGAGACTTCTATCCAAACCAGTCCCATACCTAAATTTAGATAGCTAGACTCAATGTGGTAAACTCCTGATCTCTGGTTGGTCGCGCGCCCCAACCGAAATCCTAGCCATTATGAAGGTACACATAACAAATTAGTTGCGCACCACTAGCCCGAGTGGATAGTGAATGAATAAATGAATGAGTAAAATGTTGAGTATATAACTCCTGCTCAATAAGTTCACATATCAGTATTGAACATCTCTAGGATCATCACCGGGGTCTAGTATACTCTACGCCAGCTTGTCGCCCCATCAAGCGTATAACTGGGTAAGTGGAAGAGACCTCTCTATCTACCTACCAATATAGGCCCGGCTCATCGATAGCGGACCCATTTATGAGCTGGTTAGACTTAGCCTAACATTGCCTACTCCCTCAGGCAGGTAAGGCCACACCCCCTTCCAACTAAGCATGACACAGTGGGAGATGCAGCCTACTAGTATACGGCCCTCATGCGCTTATGTATTTTCACTCGGTCTAGACGCTGGAGCATCCTCTGGTACAAAGAGAGTTTAGGAAATTTCACCCTTGGACATCTATAAAAAGATTTTTGGTGTCCCATCTAGCCATTCATGATATGCTTATGGAGGCTACGACCCTGATGTCACTAGGGTATACAGTGATCATGCCACACAATGCGAAATGCATGAGTTATACTATCCAGTCATACATCAAACCTGCGCGTACCGTGTGCTCATGTGGAGCAACTTCATCGCTCAGGGAGTTCCATAAATAGTCAGCCCAATGGCACATGCTATGCTAATCACTCCTCATAACAAGCATACAAATGATGCGTATGGGCATGTATCACGAAGTATACTAAGCATGATTATACATACATCATGGTGGGCCTGTACAAGGTAGCCCATGGCCCTTGTAAATGAATGAGTGGTGTGCACATAATCACACACACACACACATGTGGTGGCCTCACACATCACAATTGGGCCTCACACATACAATGGGCCCCATGCATATAATCAACCTTCCAATCGACCTCACACAATCACGATGGGTCTCACATAATCACAATGGGCCTCATACAATCATAATGGGCCGCATCAATGGGCCTCTCCAGATGGGCCACAAATACATCACATTAGGCCTCACCAAATGGGCCATATCCCATGGGCCTACATTACATACATTTAGGTGGGCCTAATACACCACAAATGGGCTTAATGGGCAGCCCATAATCCAGGAAAAATGGATGGGTAGCCTGGATGTACAACACATTCATCAGGGAAGGCCGCTGCCCTGGACGGTGTGAATGTACACACATATATCACGGTGGCCCCACGTCCCACGTGGATGACTTTGATCAAACATGTACATCATGATGGGCCCACTCTAGCCCATCAGGACGGACAGGATGGATAAAACCTATACATCGAGGGGGTCTCATGGAGGGACGGTGTGTGTACAACACATACATATAAGGTGGGCCCCACCCTCACACGAGCAGCATGTGTGGGGTGGGTCCCACATGTCCAGCCAATAGATGGAAGGCGTGGGTGAAACAGATACATCATGGTGCATCCCACAGCACCGTCGGACGGTGTGGATATAGAATATATACATTAAGGTGGGGTGGGCCACGTCCTGAGATGGATGGTGTGGTTGAAATACATACATCATTATTTTGGGGGGGGGGGGCATGGATGGACGGTGTGGATGGACCACAATATCAAGGTGGCCCCACGTGGACGACGTGGATGCAAGGCACATACATAAAAGGTGGGGTCCACGTCCTAGCTGGACAGTGGGGACCCCACACATGTAGATGGTTCCCATCATCCAGTAAATGGACAGACAGCTGGGATAATACATACATCTAGGTAGGCCCCATGCCTTGCATGTGCAGGGTGGCCCTATGGATGGACGACAGGATATAACATAGACCTCATGATCAAACCCACAGAACTTGCTGATGTTAGTGCATCACCGGGGTAGGAGGGTAGTCCCCACTGTCCAGATTGACGGTAGGGATATAACACATACCTCACAGTGGGGCTCACAGAACTTGTAGACGTCCAAACCGCAGCTATATCGCTACATGGGACCCACCGTCTAGATGGACGGTTGGGATATAACATATATCTCATGATGGGACCCATGGAACTTGCTGACGTCAATACAACAACTATATAGGTGGTGTGGGGTACTCCAGTCAAGCTACTTCCCACCTTCCATCATATATCACGGTCGTCCCCACAGATGGATGGCTGGATGAAACAATACATCTGGTGGGTCCCACTGTCCTTGCTGGACGTTGTGGATTACTACATACAACACAACAGGCCCCACAGTATAGCAAAATACATGTATCAGGGTGGTGCCACATGGTGGCCCACCTGATCAAACAAATACTTGCACATGCTCCTTATCCAGGGATGCTGGATGACCAACAGACGAACGGTGAGGATAGTACATCGCGGTGGGCCCCACGTCCTGAGGTGGATGGCTTGGATGTACAACACATCATCAAGTGGTCCCACATGGACGGTGAGGATGGACGGTTTTGATATAACACATACCTCATGTCCAGACACACAGAACTCGCTGACGTCAATATAACAGCTATATAGCTGCTGTAAGGTACATTAGCCAATCCACTTCCAAGCATGGTGGGTCCCACGTGTGGCCCACCTACTTTGCACGAGGTTGATATTTGTGTTTTCACTGTCCAGGCCTATCTGGGCGGATGGTACGATGTGGATCATACATCACAGTGGGGTACACAACACATGGGGGGGAGAGAGAGAGAGAGAGAGAGAGAGAGAGAGAGAGAGAGAGAGAGAGAGAGAGAGAGAGACGTGTGGTGATGGAGGGAGCTCCGCCACTATGAGCTCCCTTCTATGATACAATGCATACATCAAGATGGGTCCCAAATCATGTGGGCCTTAAATCAAAAATTGAGATCTAGTGCTATGAACACCCATCGATTGTCTTCTTCTTTAGCTCCTTGGACTCCTTAGCTCTTAAGCTTCTTCTTTAAGGGTGGATGATGAAGTTTGAAGGGTTGGATGGTGAGATGAGGTGGTAGGAAGTGGGCCACACTTGGCTATTCTCTCCTTAGAGCTTTTCTCTCATGGAAGCTTGGGAAATGGTAGATAGAATGAGAGAGGAGAGGGTGTTGTAAGAGGGATGGGATGAGAGGGGTGGGTGTGTGTAAGGAAGGGATGGGCTTAGTTGACTTTGGGAATGGGAGAGAGATGGGTGTCATGCTTTGTTGGTAAGAGAGGGATGTGTTGTGTACTTAACTTATATTTGATTGATTGATGTGATGGATGGTAGGGATTCTCTAGGGATTCGCAAACTGTGGCGTTTTTCTTGAAACAAACGCAGGCCCACAACTCTTGTCCTGGGTATCGCATCCTACGCAAGTCGTGACGTTGGAACTGCGGCGATGGCACGGTCGTTAGGGTATAAGTCTCGGGTCGAGTTGACTCGGGTTGACAGGGTGCGACTCAGGGTCGTGCGCAAATGCTGATTACAAGTCACGGGGTGTGCGAAATTCAACAGGGAGGATCATAGAAGTTTAAGGAATGGTAAGAACTAGGATACGGGCCTTCCAACTTTTTACATCCATTTGATAAATCTTAAATTTTTTATGGCATGCAATGAAAATAAATAATCTGATCGATTCAAGGCGCACAACTGGTGCAAAGGTTTCATCGTAATCAATACCCTCTATCTGAGTATAACCTTGTACAACCAGTCATGCCTTATTTCTGATAATGTTCCTCATTTCATCAGTTTTATTTTTAAAAATCTACTTGGTTCCAATAACATGTTTGTCAATAGGTTTGGAGACCAAATGCCATACATCATTTCTAATAATTGATTTAATTCATCTTGTATGTCATTTATCCAACTTTCATCAGGAAGTGCTTCATTTACATAACCCGGTTCAATTTGGGAAGTAAAGCAGACATGATTACATATATTTTCTAGTTGTCTTGTTGCTTAAATGTCAGTGTGAGGGTTACCAAGTATTTGATTAGTCGGATAATCTTTGACTAACCTTAACTCAGTATTGTTTGATTTAAATGAAGATTCAGGTATATTAACCAAATTGATATCATCATCATTATCTTGGTCAAGACTGGGTGTGATCGATTGATCATCTATCACAATATTTATAGATTCTTGTATAACCCCAGTTCTTTTGTTAAGAACACGGTATGCCCGACTATTTAGAGCATAACCTAGAAATATTTCCTCATTGCTTTTGGCTTAAAAATTTTTCAAATTTTCATGGTCACATAAAATAAAACATTTGCTTCCAAAAGTTCGATAATATTTAAAAGTGGGCTTTTTGTTAAACCATAATTCATAAGTTATTTTGTTTTTAACTTTTTTAATATAAACATAATTAATTATGTAGCAAGTAGTACTAACAACTTCAGCCCATAAATTTTTAGGTAGGTTCATGCTATTTAGCATTACACTAGCCATTTCTTATAGAATTTTATTTTTTCTTTCAGCAACCCCATTTTGCTGAGGTGTTTTTGAAGTAAAAAATTCATGTAATATACCATGATCATTGCATTATTTCTCAAAATTTTTATTTTTGAATTTGGTACCATGATCACTTCTAATTACAGATAACTCTTTTTTAGTCTGAATGCGTTTTATAAATTTTTTGACTTCATCAAGAGTATCTGATTTTTCTCTTAAAAAGTCTACCCAAGAGTATCTAGTGTTGTCATCAACTACCACAAAAAAATATTTCTTTTCGCCTCTACTCTCCGTTCTAGTTAGTCTGACTAAATCCATATGGAGAAGTTTAAGAGGTCTAGCTGTGGCTAAGGAGTTTACTTTCTTAAGACTACTCCTAAGTTGCTTGCCTATTTTACTTGCGCCACAAACTTTTTCTAGCTTTTTCAGTTTGGGTAGACCACGTAAGTGATCTCTTTTGCTCAATTTATATAGATCTCTATAATTTATATGTCTAAGATGTTTATGCTATGGTTCAGTCTCGTCTGTTTGGACCATGTAACACGAATGGTTTGTTGAGCAAGAGTTATCAATTATATAGCAATTTTCAGACGTTCTGCCACAATTAAATATTACATTTCCTTTCTCGTTTATTATCTCACATCCGTGATCTAAAATTTTTATGCTATGTTTATTATCACAGATCTGAGATATGCTTAGAAGATTATGTTTTAATCCTTCAACATATAGAACATTTTCAAAGATAAGTAAGTTAGAAAGTTGTACATTACCTTGGATAATTATCTTATAGTTGCTTCCTTCTCCAAATGTAACTGAGCCACCATGTACTTCGTTGATGTTTAAGAGTATAGTCTTATCACCCGTCATGTGTCTCGAACATCCACTATCCATGTATCATCTTTAATGGCTACTTGCTTTGAAAGCAGTGTGGATTACAAGACACTTAACCTTTGGAACTAATTTCATTACAATTATAGGTTTATGAGTATCTCTTCCTTTACGCTGTGTTTTGAGAGTTAGGATTTCTCCTTTTTCTATATACTCCAGTCTTATCAGAGTTGGATTTCAATAGCTCTTTAAGCAAGTCCATAATTTTTTCAGCTAAAGGAGGATTTTTGTTATTATTCCTTTGATGTTTATAAACATTGGTATTATTATTTATTTTAGAGACTTGAAAAGGTTTTAAGTTTTTTAAGTTATTCCTTTCATAGTTTGAATCTTTTAGAGTTCGAAGATTCTCCTTTTACAAAGGTAGGAGCAGAATCCTTAGATTTCAAAGAGTTATTTTTATTATAACCCAGTCCAAACTTGTCACCACATCACCTCGATGAGGTTAACAAATTTTCAAGTTTTTAGTCACCAAGGGTATATTTCCAAGTGTCCTTTAAACTCTAAAGGGAAGAAACTTCAAGTTTTAGTTTCTCATTTTCGGTTTTAAGTTTTTGCAATTCAGAAGACTTAAAACTCAAATCTATTTTGGTTTTTCAAAACAATTAGAAAAATGAGATTTTTCTAAAATAACTTTTCAAGTTGTAATTGTAATTTAGCATAGTTTTCTTTTTGAATTTTTAATTTGACCGCAATTTTACAACTTTCTCTGTGTAGGGAATTATATGCATCTTGAAGATCATCTTCATTTTCAGGTTCACTTCTTGGAGTTTCATAATCAGATATATCACAGTTATCAGAAGAAGTGATTCTAACTATAGTCATAAAGGCTTTCAAGTCATTTGCATTTTCCTGGTTTAATTCATTAGTTTCAAAATTATTTTCAAACTCTGATGATTCATCCCAGGTTACTATCATGCATTTTCTTCTGGATTTATCCTTTTTAGGACATTTAGAAGCCAAATGCCTATATTCAAAACAATTGAAAAATTGAGTGTCTTTATTTTTAGATTTTTTTAAATTTGAATTTCCTTTTCTTTTATCAAATGTTTTTAAAAATCTGTTCTTTTCTTATTTTAAAAAATTCTATAAAATTTCTTTACCAACATAGCCATATCATCTTCATTTTCTTCAAAGTCAGAATTTACATTGGATTCCTTTGAATTAGATTTAGAAGATTTAAGAGCAATGGACTTGACTTTAGGAGCTTTGAAATTCAGCTCATAAGTTTGAAGAGAACCAACTAACTCCTCCACTTTCATAGTATTTGTATCCCTTAATTCCTATATGACAATAACCTTTGAATTAAACCGATCAAGAAGTGATTGCAGTATTTTTGCGCAAATCTTGCTTTCAGGGATTCTATCTCCAAGACCCCACATGGAATTTACTATGTCATTTAGTTTCATATAAAAGTACATAAAAGACTTATTTTCTTCCATACGAATTTCCTCAAATTTGGTTGGGAGGATTTGGGTTTTAGATTTTTTGACAATAGTAGTTCCTTCATGTGTCATTTCGAGAATATCCCATGCTTGCTTAGTTGTATTGCCAGAAATGATTCTTTTGAATTTATCTGGTGATCGAACATAAGTTATTGCATTTAAGGCTTTTGCATGTGCACAACTTTCACTTTTTTGAACCATAGTCCAAAAAGTAAATGCAGTTTCTTTCATTGATATGGTTTCATCATTAGCTACTACTTCAATCATGGGAGGGATCCATTTAGTTATAGTGGCTTGCCACACACTTTCATCTATGGATTTGAGGAAAATCCTCATCCTGGCTTTCGAGTATGAATAATTAGAGCCATCAAAGGGAGGTGGCCTGGTAATAGATAACCTTTCGAAATTTGACACATTAAAGCTTTGGATCTAGCTCAAGGAGGTAAATCCAAAAAGTAAAAAAGAGCAATCCTCTCTGATACCACTTGAAATGGAGAGCTAGCGATGTCCTCGAGGGGGGTGAATAGGACAATGCCAAATAATCAAAATAAATGTAGAATATAAAAAGATTATAAAAATCTTAATTACTTGAGTATTGAAACCTTGATTCCAAATAATTCGTAAGACAACCTTCACCTAAAATATTAGGCAGGACAACCTTATTTCACGAATGTCTTTAAAATTAAACTTTTAAACTAGCAAGAGTATATAAAAGATTACAACAATCACCACTGAACTGAAATAATAAATTACATCCAATAACCAAAAATAATAATAAAGTATTCACCACATGACATAAGGAGTGATAGTGGTTCGTTACTTAAAAATAACCACACCTACTCCACTCCCAAAATTACTTCTCTCGTAATTTTGGCTTTCACTATAAAAAGGTTTTCATAGGGTCACCTTAACAATTAGATACAGTTCCTTGTGATTTTCACAGGCTATCACAATAAAATCCAACTGAGATTTTCACAGGTTATCTTAGACAAAACCTTAACTGAGATTTTCACAGGATATCTTAAAAACTTAAAAAGAGTTTCAGAAGGTATACTTATCTTCGATCGTAGAAGATGTAGTAGAAACTCCTAGCAGAAGGACTTCTTTCTTGATCGTAGATGGCGCAGTGTTCAATTAGACAGAAAGAGTCTAGGGTTCTATAGATTTTAATTTTGAAAAACCCAAATGTTACTTATTTCAATTCTCTTAGATCTCAAAGAGGAGTATAGTTTACTCTCTTAGATTAAGATTTAAAAGATCTAAAACTAAAGGGAATTGAATAAGATATTAAAATAAATTATAAATACTAACAAATAGCTTGCCGAGGACTTGAGCTTCTTTCTCTCTTGCAGTAGAATTATGATAATAATTTTGTGTAATTAGAATGAGAGAAAGACTCAATTTATAGGCAAAAAAGTTAGGAACTTCGGCTAAACCGAGATTGGCTTCGACTACCCCAGTTCACCGGATTCTGTTCAACAGATTTTAGATTGCGCGGGATAAGAATTATCTAAAATTTGGCTGCCCGAATTCCCTTGAATTCCAAAAATATAAGTTGCTGGAATTTCACTCGAAATTTCTCGGGTTAGTCGAACCAAAACTTGGGCTAGCCGAATTTCCAACAAAAGTTGTTATTTGCTTCGGGCTTGAAGTTGGGCTTGCCAAATTCCAAGCAAAAACACTAGAAAAAAACACTCATGATAAAGAATTTTTTTAAAGCACCTAGTCCGAAGGTCTTTCTAAGGTTTATACCACCTGAGATATATCAAATATCTGATTCACTTTGACTTGAACTTTGTCTTGAATTCAGGCGACGATTTTGTGATGATTTCTTTGAGAAGCTGTGCCGATCTTTTCTTGAACATAAGTCGATCTTGAGCTGATCTTCAGGTTCTACCTTAAAGTGCTTTTGTCTCATGAAATTTGATAACCTGTGTGCTCAACATCATAACACTTACAATATACACGTACCGTGCACCCGAAAATTTTCAACTTGGTGCACTCGAACTTTTTCAACATGGTTTTGGGCAAGTTTAGACTTATTTTAAGTGGGTCTTTTACCTAATAGGGTTTGGTTGGAAAGTGAGGCTTAATATACCTGTATAGTACACTCGAACCTTTTCAACTTGGTGAGTCTTTGGTCTTCTAGTCTTCATATGGGGCTCACTTGACACTAGGACTCAACAATCATGCATATTTACAAATAAGGGCACTTTCAATCTTCCCCTATGTCAATTATGTAACAAAACCCTAACAAACCCTAGATGGTACACATAACTCAAGATTACATAATTTTTAATATTACAACTCAATTACAAAGAATATTTAAAGACTTTATCGTGGTGCTTGAGTTGAGTTGATACTCCCCTTATCTTCATGCATCATCATTAAGTCACAAGAAACCACACCTAATGGTGGGAGATTGGTTCTCCCCCTTTTTGTTAGTTATTGGCAAAGGGTTAGTAGCATAAATAGCATGCTATGCATTACTGAAGTTGGAGAATCAATTACCTATTTATAATTGGAAGATAGTGGAAACAATATACCAATCACATAATTCAAAAATAGGAATTAAGTGCAAGGAATTATGTGATAAGAACAAAACATGCCGTAATGATATAAATACCATAAAAAAAGCCCAAATATGGCATGATCATCCAAAAAATTATCATCATCCACAAACAAACCAAACCATAAGCCCAAGTAGGGCAAACATATATATATAAACATAAACGTACTCTCCACACATACTTACACATCTGACCATATATATATACATACATACATACATACATACATACATACATAACACCGGTCAGATGGTCCTAGGCATCCAAAAAAGATACCAATGCCACGGGACATACACCCTAGTTGTGCAATTGAACTCCACTCTAACTGAACGGACCATCCGCTTGTGGAGCTATGTCGTCCCGTCGGCATGTAATTACTGTGAGAATGTCCTGGGTCGTATGCTCCACCCTCTCTAAGGCTCGTTGCATTGTCTCCATGACATGCTCCAGTCACGTAAGCCACTCATCCTGATGGTCAAGGCATTGGAGGATAGATTCGTGATGATCGCGGGATCACATGTGTTGCCTGGTGCACAAGTCCGAAGTTCGTGGGAGCTCGCGAGCTGGTTGCTGATCATCCTCCGTGGGATAGTTTGTCTCGGTGGCCTCAGTCTCAGCTACCTCTGCCTCTATCTATCCAAGGATGTCATTATTGCATGGTACAAATCTAGAAGTCGAAGCGGTCTTGTCCTTTAGATGCATCCTCTTAATGTTTAATTTTGTGAATTTAGGAGGAACCCTAGGACGATTGGTAGTAGACAACAAGTCCACTTCCTGAGACAAGAGACATATGATGTGTGGAAAGGGAATGAGAGTGTCTCATGTACCCTGGATCACATGCGCTAGTTGGTGAAGGATGATCATGGGAAGACGCTACGGAATACCCTAACAGACACTATAGATGATATCGAGCATGAATGGTGTCAAATCAGCCTTGTTTGTCCCATGTGGATAAACATTCGAGCTGAATATCCCATGGAGGATGTGATACTAATGTGCCATGTGTGAAGACCGAAGAGCGTTCCCCTGATGCCAGGGAATGTTCTTGCCGTTGCACAGAAAATGCGTGACCTCAACCCTAACATCTATGGAGTTAAAATCATGGTCGGCCAGGCCCTGTGGAGAAGCCGACACACCGATGATCTGAGCAATGATAGCAAGTGTGATCTGGGTTGTGGTCTGCCCAATGGTGACCTCGAAGGATGAAGGCTCTAAAACTGGGAATGAAAATACGCTAAGAATTGGTAAACCTATTCATTCCTTAAGACACCACTAAGGTCCAACTCTTTGCTCCAACCCACTTTCTCCAATATGGGCTGGATCCCATATGGTTGTATACATTCTTTATCAATAGGATGCTCCATTACTAGTTTTTACCCTTTAAAATTTTCATACAGTGCCACTAGAGGTGGCGGGACTAGTGGGATCTGTATCTCGGGCTCAGGAGCTCTCTGACGCGATATTTCCTGCCTCGAGGGCGAAGAAGTAGGGGGCCTTTAAGATTGTGGGTGTGAGCACTGTTTTGACCTTTTTGGTCTAAAGGACTCCCTTTCAGCCATGGTATTGGTTTTGTCCTTTGGCATTTGTGTAAATCAAGGAATAAACAAAGTCTACTAAGAAAAGCAACCAAGAAAGCACAAAACCAACATAAAAACCCAAATCGGTTCTAAGGACCCTAAAATGACAACCCAATTGAAGGAAAATGGAAATGGAGAACTTAAAGGGGATGTCTTACTAACTTAAAGCAACAATGGTGGAGAGAAAAAGAGGGAAGATTGGCCATCGGAGCTCTAAGATGAACATGGAGACGAATAAATGCAGAGAAAAGTGAGAAATGAAAAAATCCCACCCGCACTGTATATATAGCCTGCGATTCTTCAATGCTATCGAACTACCTTCGATGTCATCAAAAAGTGTCCAGATAGGTCAGAGAGTTGTGAAGGATTTTCGATGCCATCAAAACACCTTTAATGCCATCAAAGAACTTTTGATGCCATTGAAAGTCTTTCAGATAAAATTTGCAAGTTCAGCTAGCACTAACCTATACATTGAGATGGACATATATATTTACCAATAAATTAACATTTGTACATCCAATCAAAATTTACAAAAACATAAAAATCAAAATAAATAAATACACATATATTCAAAAAGAATAATGAGCCAAAAAATCCTTAAATATAGCATTTAAAGCAAATGGGTCATAAACGAGATTAGACCACACATACTTCAATAGATTTTTGGAGATCTCCAAATCTATTAGAATCCAATGCTTTCGTCAATATATCGGCAAGTTGTCACTCGGTGGGCACATGATCTAAAATTTTTTTGTCACTTTTTTACTATTGAGCGTAATCGAGCCCATCTCTTACAACGCCCTATTTTTTCTTTCCACTACTTCGTTCTACTATGGAGTTTTTAAAGCTGAGAATTCATGATGGATTCCATTTTCATCACAGTACCTTTGGAATTGGTCATTCTCAAAATCTCCTCCATGATCACTCTTGATCCTATCAATGACATATCCTTTTTCGGTTTGGAGTCGCTTAGTGAGTTTTTTGAATTCTTCAAATGCATCCAATTTTTTCCTAAGAAATGCGACCCAAGTGAATCTGGAGTAATTATTTACCACTAGCGAGAAGTATCTCTTGCCTCCATGACTCTTAACTTTGGTGAGACCTATTTGATCCATATGCAATAATTCAAGAGGTTTTGAGGTTGCGATGGTGGTTGTATTCTTATGTGTAACTTTTATCTATTTTCCTTTAAGACAATCACCACACACAACCTTTCTTTCTTCTCGATCTTAGGAAGTCCTCTCACTAGATTTTTCAAGCTGAGTTGAGATAATTTTCGATAGTATACATGACCGAGTCTTTGGTGCCATAATTTAGACTTATTATCTCGGGCCATGTGACATCTTGTGGATGAGGCATTTTCTCCAATGCTTTCTATCACATAATGGTTGTCGCTTGCATGGAGACCTTTCACAATTAATTTACCTATGTGGTATGAGATCTAGCACATCCTTGGAGAAAGTGACTGAGTGTTCTTTGTCACAAATTTGGGAAATGCTCAAAAGATTGTGTTTCAATCTCTCAACACAAAGAGCATCCTCAATCTTGGGCATTCTAGGCCCAACTATTGTCTCGCGTCCAACTATCTTGGTGGTGCTCCCATCTCCAAAAGTAACTGACCCACCATTAAATTCGATGTAATCACAAAAGTGGGTCTGGTCACTAGTCATGTACCTCGAGCAATCACTATCAAGATACCATTTCAAACTACTGCCTGCTTTAAGTGCGGTATGAATCAGAAGGCAATTAGTTCTAATTTTTACCACCCATTGGGTGACAACCTTCTTTGGAGATGAGGTGTTCTTTTTAATTTCTCCCTTAGGTTGGTTGTTCATGGGTGATTTAGATTTAAGGGAAATTGATCCAGATTCACTTGATTCACCAATTCTTTGGTCTTCTAATTCAGTTGAGCCACTTCTTTCAACAACTCCTCCAACCTTTTTGTCATTTTAGGAGTGGGATATTTCCTCCTCACATTCGATATTTTCATTGGAGGACTCTTTAGTTTCTGCGCCAGTTTTTTGATTGGTCTAAATTTACCTATATTGCTCAAACCGGAAGTGGAGTGAGGCTGTCTAAATAATAGATATTCAAAATTGGAATGTCCTAAGTCTCCACGTGAATGACAGAGAGGAGTAGCTTTTGTGTTGCTGCCTAAAGCAATTGATTTCTTAGTCATAGGAGGTGCAGGAGAAGGGTTGGATTTACTTATTTCATAGCCTAAGCCTCTCCTATCCCTAGAGTTTCTACCCAAGCCTAAGAGTCTTTCTAGTTTTTCATCACTTTAGGAGAATCTATGACTAAGTTTAGTTGTGTGTTTGGATTTCCCAACATATAGTTTCAGTTTTGTATTTTCAAATTTCAATTTTTCATTTTCTATCTCTAGATGTTTAATCTTTTTCTCCGAACTCTCAATCTTAAGTTTATCATCTGCCGCCTCTTTTCCAAGCATGGTTTTTTCAGCATAGAAATCAACATTATCATTGACCAACTTGTTATTGACAACAAATTCCTCATCCAAGACCTCTTTTAGTTTTTTGGTTTCATTGTTGGCATGACCAAGCTTTTTAGGGTGTTTATGCTGTGAGTATAAAGCTGGTCATAGGCCACTTGGATGTTGTCATTTTCTTTAACTTCTCCTTCTTATACTTCATCTTCTTCTTCTTTTGAGGAGGGTTTTTCAATTTGTTACTCATCTATCTCCTCATTGACCCTTGGATCTGGGATGACCACAATTGTGGAGGCCATAAGAATTTTCAATGATTTTTAGTTCCCATCACTTTCAGACTCACTTGTTTCTGATTTAGATACTTCGGTATCGTCCCATGTGGCTACCATAGCCTTTCCCTTTGATTTCTTTGTGTGACATTCAGTAGATAGATGGCCATACTTTTTACAGTTATAGCACTGGGGCTCCTTTGACCTTCTAAATGATTTGCCTATTTGACGCTTATGGTTAGGTAGTTTACCCTTGTTGTTGTACATTCTTCCACGATTCTTGTTGAAGAATTTTTTGAACTGCTTGACAAAAGGGCCACCTCCTCATTTGCATTTTCTTCTTAACTATCCTCTTCTTATTCAACTTTGTTTTTAGAGGTTTTCTCATGCCCCAAATCTAGGGATGGACAACTTCCATGATGCCCCGAATTCGGCAGTCGACTTTCATACACCAAGTCCCGAGTTCGGCGCACCACAAGGAAGATTTTTAACTGAAAGTTTTTTATATACATAATAATAATACTTGAGTATGAAGATCTATGAGTAAAATACCAAGAAACACTCTCCATTATAAATCCTAATGGTTACAAGTACAATCTTTCCAAAAGGTACACACCGTCAACATTGCCAAATTGAAAAATAAATACAATGCATCGAGAAAGTTAAGTCTTCCAAGCTACTCCTGTCCTGAAAAAAATGGAAAATAGGAAGCTTAGGCAAAAAGCCTAGTGAGTATACATGTGTGTGCAGTGTGTCCTACATACAAGTAAGATAAATATGCCACAAAGAAATCATGTATAGTGAAAGGCGTGTAGTACATAAGGTATGATGCCAATGCCAATGCAATGCATATGCATCATAATAATACTCCGAGTCAATGCTACCAGCATCACCAAGTCATATTTTCATTTCTCCTATACCACAACTATAACCATATTACATGCATCCATAATCACATTATCATCATCATATTGTCATGTCATATTATAATTTTATATCTCAGAAAAACACTGTGGTCGACACCCATGCACTAGACACAGTAATCGACCTCGCATACCCGCCCTGCTGTGGACTTCCACCAACTGTATATCATGGGAAACACCGTGGTCGATACCCATGCACCAGACACCAGCAATCGACCTCGCATACCCGCCCTGCAGTGGACTTTCACTCAGCATGCTAGTAGCGGACCTCATTCGCGCTTCTCCTCGCCAGCGGGTCAGATCGGTCCCTGTTTGCACCTCAGCCCTTAAGTAGGTTGGACCCACCTCTTCTCAACCCGATCTCATCAGTGGAAGTCAAATCCATGGCCCATGTATCCACTTAGCCCAACGGTGAGGTATCCCTAGCTAGCATCGGGGTTTAGGGACTTTTAACCCAAGGGGCACATCATCCCCTACTATTTCCACACTTCCGGTGTCCTGTTCATTTTTAAGGATAACCTAAGTCATCATTATAGATGCACATTTCATCGTCAAGATCCAACTCATGTTATACAGCATGATTGTGGTATTTCTATCATCATGTATGTTATGATTATGTATGAATTCAAGCAATTATAATAAGGCATACGTTCAAGTGCATGTGATATGCATATAATGCCATAAGTTTAGGGTCTGTTTAACCTTTAAGCCAAAAAAATGCCATATAATCATCATGTGCCACTATTAACTATATCAATCTGTGGTCATGTGACTAAACTGAAGAGGACATATCTTACACATGAACAAATGTATTGAAGTACACTTGCACATACCATCATTCCATGGTGCATGAGTATGATCAATATTAACATAGCTAAGTAGATGAATTTAGTATGCTAGGAAGTGGAACAACATTAATCAAGATATTAAATCACATACTTCTATTAATCATAATTACTAACATTATTAATATCATCCATAACTATCATAATCACGAGCATTAATTATATTCAGAATTACATCATATCCTTCACAAGATAGATATTCCATTAGCGGCTTTGGCCCAACATTATTTTATTCTATTAGGACCACATGGTTATACCCTAACTGGGCCTTATAGTTAATGAGTGGTGGTGACACAAAGTACATGCACCAAATGGTTATGAGATGAAAGGCATAGATATAACATATAGTAAATGAGCCACAGGATGGATGGTGCTGGTGAAACTCATATAATGTAGTGGGCTTCACCTTCAAGTGGGTTGTTAGTAAGTTGGATTTGCAAATAATTATCGTAGTAGTTCTACAATGGTTTGGAAGGCATAGGTAAACCTCATAAGATATAATGATCCCTAAGTTGAATGACTTGGTATATAATATACACATAAGGGTTAGTCATGGTTGGATAACGTGGGTTTGTCTCATACAATGTAGCGGCTCCTACTTCCAAGTGGTACTGCAAGCAGATGGGTTCAAAAGTGTTTGAAAGCTATATGTTCAATCAACACTATTTCATAACGTCTGATTTATCTAGAAATCGGATCTAGGTCATTTAGAATCATGTTCTAGAATTAGCTAGCCTAATGGTGAATATGCAATATTTACATCAAGGTAGGGTCCATAATCAATCTGACGCATATCCTAAATTCACATACCTAAGAGGTTACACCATCAACATAGTCCACGAGTTTGAGTAATCACACAATTCTCATATGCTCACATGGTCTTATGACTACTCCAGTATCAGAAGTCCATATGGTTGAGTGGCCACACAAATGTCACTTTACTTGCCATTAATAAATGATTTAAGCTCACATGGTTACTTATCATAACTCATACATCTATGGACAACTACTTTATTAAGCTCCCACATGGTCAGGTTGTTGATGCCATAATTTTACTTGGTTGAGTGGACATATAATTAGTATCATGGTCTAGTGACCGCATCTCAAAGCATCCAAGGCACAATCACAAGCATACCCACTATTCCTGGTTACACTAAGTCTTAAACTATGATCACTCAATACTTCATATGGAGAATGACTCAGATTCGGTGTCACATGATTAAGAGGCCAAGAACTAGTTTCCATCACATCAGATATAGTTTAGTGGTCCCCGTACCTACCTCACCTATGAGCATAATGTAAGGGTTGTATTTATGTTGCATGATACCGAATTGAAGGTCACTCATTATCAAGTTATATAATCCAACTTATATCATAATTCTCATAACTAAGAAAAATCTGTATGCACAACCCGATTGTTCATGGTTTAGGTGACCATGGCTATGCCCATAAGCACGTGGTCATGTCATTGGGTGGTCACTAATGCCACCTGATTTCATGTAGTTGGTTGGCCTTGTGTGCATTTTGTAATCATACGGTTAGACAATTACATATACTCTATAATTACATATGATTAGGTGGCCATACATGCGTCACATGCCTACATAATTAAGGGGCCAAACACGTATATCACATCCTCACACCACTGAAGTCTACATATTTGTTATAATTGAACATGTTTATGGGTTTAAACACATCTCATATGATCTTACTACTTAGGGTTGCACTCTAACCAAAGTGCCAAGTGGTGAAGGGCTGTGCACTCGTTATATAATTAGGTAATCTAAGGCAGCAACATACAACCTATATCACATGCCAAGTGGTGAAGGGCTATACACATAATATAATTTCACATGATTCAAGATAGCATACATTCAACACATGGAGATCACAAACTCTTGTTGAAGAGGGCCATTGGTTGGCCTAAACAAGGCTACCATTGATGGGCCCACATGGCATTCACTCAAAATGGGCCTTAACATTCTTAGGCCCACACATTAATGGAATTTACAATGGGTTCTATGCGATAGAGCGCATAGGGCTTTCCCATGAGGTTAAGTTGTGTGTAACCCACTTTAAGGCTTAGGTTTGCTTTGATTTTAGTCCAAATCCTAAAATGATATGAGGAGTGGATGGTCCACATAGATTAAATAGATACACCATGGTGGTCTTAGCTTGGATTCAATGGTTAGGCATTCATTCTCACAACCTTGTATTGTATGGTCCATTTCAGGTTGGATTGACTGATCTTTGGGACAATGGCCTAAAGGGAACTTGGTATATGGGCTGGATGGGTTGAATATTTAACACATCGTCAAGATGGTCCATAACAAATTTTTAGTGATGAGAGTTTAATTTGCATTATTCTAGAACATACGGCTATCTAATCATTAGATGAGCCTGAGTCTTGGTAACATACCGTCAAAAGGATTGATAAAATAGATAAACAGTGAGGATCTTAAATATATATCATGTCATGGCCATGGTGGATTAAGTGGCATAACACCTACATCAAAGTGGGCCATACCATAAACAAGTTGAGAGGGTTACCCTCCATTAAATATTCATAATCATTTGTTGGGCCCACAAAGATGTGGTTCATAAATCCAGCCCATCCATTATGAGTGTCCCACTTGGTTGAGGGGTCAGACCAAGTTTCAGATACATCCAAATTTCAGGTGGACCCAACAAGTGATTTTATATGTTTGAGCTTCGAGTTGTATGAACGGTTCAAGGAGATCAAAGTTACATGGGTCCTAAAGTGATGTATTTATTATACCTACACCGTTCATCTATTTTTAGAGATCATTTTAGAACATTATCAAAAAATGAATCATATCTAAAGATTATATGGACCTCACCTTAAATAGTAGTGAAGATAATGATTCTGCCGTTAAACCATTCACAGGGCCCACCATAATGTTTATTTTCCATCCAATCTGTTCAGAAGGTCACAAAGACCTAGAATAAGAGGAAAAACAAATTTCATATTGGTCCAAAACTTCTATGACTCACAAAGGGCTTCAATGGTAGACGTCCAATCGCCCACTATTTTTTGTAGTGTGGACCACTTGATAGTTAGATCTGTCTTACTTTTCTTCTCAAGCCTTAAGACGACTTGCCAAATGGATGGACGATTTGGATATAAGGCATACCTCATGATCAGACCCACAAAACTTGTTGATTCATTGGGTCTTCACATGATTTTAGATGGTGTGGGCCACCTGTGTTCCATGTATGGCTGATTTTTGGTGCGACCCATTCTTTAAAGGGGACCCATCAAATGTACGGTGTAAATGTTCGAGATACATCACGGTGGGACCTGTGGTGGGGCCCATTGTCCCTGCCTATAGGGGCTCTGGGATGCTGCTTGCTGTAGCATCCAGAGACGCTAGCAGCAACAACGTCACCCCCCTTGCTCTTTTTTTTTTAAAATTTTTTGTTTTCTTATGGTATTTCATAGGTGGGGCCCACATCATGACGATCCACTCCATTTGTTGGATTCTATGGCCTGGAATGTATCTAACAAGCCCAATATTCAACATTTTTTGATGTACAGAAATATCACAGCGGGCCCTAACAATTTATCACTATTAAAATAGTCTTTTTGATGGTGTGGCCTACCAGAGATTTAGATTGACTTCATTTTTCAGCTCAACGTCTAAAATGAGCTGGGAAATTGAATGGATGGCATGGATTAAATACATACGTCATGGGTGGGGCCCGTTGTGGACCCACAGCCCCAACCCCTCTTTATTGAAAGCAGTTGGACGTTGACAGCAATCAACGTCCACTCTTTTATTTATTTATTTATTTATTTATTTAAATGTGGTGTGTGTGCACGTGTGTATGTGAGTGTGTGGCCAGCCTAATGGGCCACACTTTGGGTGGTTTGGATGGCCTACAAAATTCTAATGGGGCCCACTATCAATGGGTCCCACATAAAGTCTATAAAAAATTATTTTTTTAATTATTATTTTTATATGTATTATCCCATGAATCCACACCATTAAACACAACATTATCATCATATCATCACCATTATTGATCATCTTTTTATATGTACTCTCCTATGTATCCACACCATTGATCACATCATTATCATCAAATCGTCACCACTAATAATCATACAAATAATCAAAAAGAAAACAAACCAAGAGTGGAGTGGGTGTACTCACCTTGATGGACTAGATGAATGGTTGAGATGGATGGAAGGGATGGGATTGATGGCCCACCAAGATCACTCCTCTCTCTCTCTCTCTCTCTCTCTCTCTCTCTCTCCTTGTGTAGAAAAATGGTGAAATGCTAAGGGATGAAGGACTATTTGTAGAGAAATTGTTAAAATGTGGTTAGATTCAATTAATGTGATCTTGGTTAGCTTAGACTAGGATTATGACAATTAATTCATGATTTGTAATTAATGATGGATTAAAGGGACATGGGATGGAATTGTGTGATGATGTCATGTATAGGGTATGGTATGGAGAAGAGTTGACCTTGCATGTACATGAGAGAGGGGAGGTATGGGTGTGTGACATCACACACATGAGTAGAATGTGTGGCATGTGCATGTGTTCATGGCATGTGTTGTGCATGGCATGTGTTGTGCACATGTGTGGAATGGAGTACATGGCGCCTTGCGCACATGATACAGTAATGATACTTCGCTGCGTATCTTAGTAACGGAGCGTCGTACAGATGCGCAGGTGGTACCTACGTGATCGTGGCGATAGGGCGGTTGATATGAAATTGGTTTTGAGGTCTTGAGGTTTCGGTCAGTTGGGTGTGCACTATGTACAGTTAATCCAGGTTTAGATAAGGGTGTCGATCGTCGTACACATAAGCATAGGAATGGTACGGAATGATGGGGTCTTATAGGTTTTGAGGACAATATGTTTGGATTTGTGGGAGTTTTAAAGTGTAGCTCAAAGGTTTGTAGGGAACCTACTAGTTCATGTACTTTCATTTCATCAATGTCTCTACACTCTTTTATGGTTGTGACTTTGGAGTTGAAGCGTTCTGGTAAGGATCTCAAGATTTTCCTCCAGATTTTAGGTACCGGAACCCTCTCTCCAAGTCCCCACATGGAGTTACATATGCCATTCAGTTTTGTGTAAAACTCCATGAACGTCTCATGTTTGTCTATTTTAATTTTTCAAATTGGACTGTCAAGAGCTATATCTTTGAGCACTTTACCATGCTTGTTCCTTCATGGGTAGTTTCCAACAAATCCCATGCTTCTTTTGAAGTTCCACACATATAAATTTGCTTGAATTCTTCTTGTGAAACATCACAGTAAATAGCGTTCATCACTTTGGCATCACATGTTTTTCTTTATTTCTCATAGTCAGTCCAAAATGCCTTTGGTTTTAGTTTAGAGACGGTAGTGCCATTATCAAGTACCACTTGTTCCATTGGTGGTATATATCCAGTTTCAACAATGTCCCAAACATCATGGTCTAATGATTACAAAAATATGTCCATCCTAGCGTTCCAATATGCATAGTTTGAACCATCAAAGCTAGGTGGACGAGAGATCTCCCTCTCCCTTAATCATAGTTCCAACTTCAGGTAGGATGTCCCTTTAGGTTGTTAAACCCTTCAAGAGGAACCCACATTAATAGCAATTGAAATTGCGGTAAACCGTTATTAGTGAAGTACATAATTATGTCCAAGTGTCCTAGAGGGGGTGAATAAGACTTTTCAAATGTTAATCCTACTTAGTGTAGATATTAACTTCTAATCACTAGCAAACATGATTAATTAACAATCAAGCGCAATCAAAAGATATGATAGTGAGATATACAAAAGTTGCAATGTATCAAACATGTAGAGTGCATAAATTTATCATATCAAGAATTAACACAACATACACAAAAGCATGCATTACAAACACAACAATATATAGTGGTTCATCTATGTGCCTACTCCACTCCCGGTTGATGCACTCATCCCTATGAGTGTACCGGATTTCACAATCCAATGGTTTTAAATCAGGTTAACCATAAACCTTTACAACTTATACAAGGTTAACTAAGCTGCCTACACAAGACAACCCTAGGTTCCTACACAAGGCAACTCACAATGCTTACACAAGGCAACTCTAATGCCTACACAAGATAGTAGATCCTACACAAGGACTCTACACATATTCTCCCGTCGGAGGCCTATGAAAGGTCTTAGCGAGTTTGAGAAACAAACTTTAAATCCCAATCCTACAAAAGGAAAAGGGTTTCAGACTCAATGGACTCTATTACTTGTAAGTGAGTGAGCCCCATTTAGCACATGCTGATGATGATCTTCTTGCTGATCAAGTGTCTTCAGCTCCCTTAAACCGCAACAGCTTGCAGATGCTCCAATCAAGGTACGAAGTTGTTGGGTTAGCGTTTGGTTCAATCTTCTCTAATTAATGATGGGTCTTTAAGAGCTAGAGAAGATTCACAGAAGTTAAGCATTCAAAGATCCTAACACAATGATTTACCATTAAAGAGTGCTGTTGGATGATCAATGTGAAAGTGCCCTAGTTTGTCAAATTACATGAATGTTGAGTCTGTCCTTAAGAGAATTCCAAGATGAAGATTTTAAGATGAGGATCTCAATAAGAGAGAAGATTAAGTCCTCCAAATAGGTAATGAAGCCTCACTTTACTAAACCAAACCCTAAGGTATATGACCCCTATCCAACTTATAACTTACCTCAACTTATTGAAAATCATCTTTGGTAAGTTTAAGTATTGAACACTTGGAATGACATAGGAGTTAAAACATGCATTAAGCAGATAAATTCGATTGCATCAATTTACAATCAAAGTCATTTTGATTCTATCAAACATGGTTCGATTGCAACGAACATTATGCCCATTATGTCCATCAACAACATAACCATCTGCTGGGAAATCTTGATTACTCGAATATAGCTCGATCTTATCGGAATTTAAAATTTGATAAAATCGAACCCTATTCGATACCATCAAACTTGGGCACTTCTTCTACATAGAATCATTCTCAAAAGTGTTCATCGATCGCATCGAGTCACCTTCGATCACATTGAGAGTAAGTTCTCGATTGTATTAAATCGAATTTGATCGCATTGAACTTGAGGAACATTTTGTCCAGAAAGCTTTTAATGAAAAAACATATATCTTTGACCACATCGAATATTATTTGATGTAATCGAACTTCAAAATTCAATGACATCGAATGATGATCGATTGCATCGAACCCCTGGACAAAATCCTCTAGCAACCAAAGGTAATTTTATGAAGAATTTTTGATGGGATCGAACTACCCCACAATGACATCGAAGTGCACGTCGATGGAATCGAATGGTATTCGATCAAATCAAGCAGAGTCTGTTCTACACAAAAATGGACATATATGTGTAGAAAGTCGATACAATCAAATGAGACTCGATACAATCGAAACTTAAATTTCGATAATATCGAAGACTCTTCGATAGTATCGACAATGATAGATTTCTGCCTGTTTTACTACTGTTGGAATTCTTTCTCTATAAATACCTAAGGTTGCTTCTTTTTTAAATGAACTAGAATTCAAGAGAGTTTAATAATGTTATTCTAAGATCTACCTACCCTCTTACTCGCTCTCTTTCCCATTAGAGTTCATTTTTTAATCCTTTGCTTGAGCATAAACTCTTATCTTATATGCTTGGATTGTATTATGAACTCTACCACTCATTGAGTTTCTAACTAATCATATTATCTTTGGAACTCCTAAATGCCTAGCTCATGGGAACCCTCTCTATTGACTTAAATCCTATCTTTAAAATAGAGAAGATCAAAACCCTAAACCTCACAAACTCATAGCCTTCAAGAATGCATCATCAGTAGGTTGTAGTTCAAGGGAGCTGGAGATTCTTTGTCATCATCAAAGATCTTCACATTACGCGAGAACGAGACTCACCAACTTACTTTGTAAGTATTTAGAGTCTAATGTGTCTGAAGCCCTTTCCTTGTATAGGATTGGGGTTCAGAGTTTGAGTGTCAAACTCACCAAGTCCTAGTTGTAGGCCTCCGACGGGAGAATACGTTGTGTCCTTGTGTTGGACGTGCAGCCTTACGTAGGTTGTGCCTTATGTAGGCTTGAGTTGCCTTATGTAGACTCCCAGTGTTATGTCTTTAGGTAGGATGTGTCGCCTTGTGTAGGAATCTACCAACCTTGTGTAGGTGTCCTAGTTTAACCTTGTGTAGGTTGTGAAGGTTCATGGTTAACCTGATTTAAAACCATTGGATAGTGAAATCCGGTACACTCTAGGAGAGAGTGTGTCTGCCGGGAGTGGAGTAGGTAAGTAGCCGAACCACTATACATAATTGTGTTTGGGATTATTTTGAGTATATTTATCTAATTATGCCTATGTTCATCATATGTTCACAATGATGCATGATTTAGTTAATGTATAAGTATTGATAGAAGCCACATCCCACACACAATATACACTATCCTTATAGGCTTTGTTTTTACATATGTATCTTGTATGAGCCTATGTGAATTGGACCCTTTATTGGCTTGGAAGCCATAGAGTTACTTTGCCTTACTTCTTTTGTTTTAAAAGTTAGGCATAGGTTGTTATTAAAAGATAACAAAATTTGAAAAAGTCCCATTCACCCCTCTCTAGGACACTTAATCATACTTCATACTTTAGTATTAGCGGTTCTACCTCAATTTCAATTGGTATCAGAGTGGGTTCCTCTTGAAAGGTTTAACAACCTAGAGGAAGATCCTTAAACTGAAGTAAGAAATATGGGCAAGGGAGAGGGAACAACAGTCTCTCGTCCTCCTATTTTTAATGGTTCCAAGTATGCATATTGGAAAGCAAGAATGAACTACTGTTTGCAATCCTTAGATCATGAAGTTTGGAAAATAGTTGAGAATGGATATGTGCCACCAACCGAGCTAATTATATTAGAAAATGCACAACCATCACCCCACCCAAACCGAAAGAGAAATGGATAGCTTTTGAGAAAGAAAGTAAAACATATGAAGCAAGAGTTATGAGTGTCATTTACTGTATAGTTTCTGAAGAGGTATTCAATCAAATCATTATGAGTAAAACCTCAAAAGAAGCATGGGATCTATTGAAAACTACCCATGAAGGAACCAACACAGTAAAAAGATCAAGGTTGCAGTTCTCGACGACCCAATTTGAACAATTGAAAAGGGAGGAAGACGAGACCGACATGGAGTTCTTTGTAAAACTAAATAGCATATGTGTCACACCCCAAACCTGGAAATCGGGTTCACAAAATTCTCGATCACCGAATCCGGTGCCAACAACCTCTGTAGTACCCCATTCTCAGCTTCCAGCGCTCATATGCCAGATTCCGATCTTGGGATCCTACAAGGAGAATTTTCCAATGTACATTTATTTCGTAAAAAGCATAACCACAAGTTTACCCAAATCACAAAGGCAACATCATCATCACATATATACTAATATAAATAGTTGAATACAGTACTGAAAAGGAAATACATATATCGATAATCAAAGCTCCAGAAGATAACTACATGCTCTAAGATCGATGCTGTTGCGAACCTAATGCCACCTGCACGGAGCTATCATGTATAAGCTTATAGAAATCTTAGAGGGTAGTGTAAGTGTGTGCGCAAGGTAAGTGTCAAGTATGCAATATTAGAGCAATGCAGAAACATACCAGTAAGTCCATAATTACCATCAGCCTTATCCAGGCTATGCGATGCAAAACATAATAAGCCAATATCATATACTGAGGAAACAATATATATCAGCTATGCAATGCGGAGTCATAGTAAGCCAAATATCATATACTGAGGATGCAATGCCATATACAAATCGTGACAAGTCCATGAATACAGTCAACCTCATTTAGGCCATATAAATGTAGAAACATAGTAACCCAAAATGCCATATACCGCGGATGTAATGCAATATGCGGTGCGAATGAAATGACCAAGCTGGAGTGTGAAGTTGGGATGATAGTATGTAATATCACAGGCTATGGGGTTTATCACAAGGGAATTTTATCCAAACCAGTCTCATACCTAAATTTAGATAGCCAGACTCAATGTGGTAAACTCCTGATCTCAAGTTAGTCGCGTGCCCCAACCAAAATCTTGGCCATTACGAAGGTACACAATAATTAGTTGCACACGACTAGCCCAAGTGGATAGTGAATGAATGAATGAATTAAATGTTGAGTACGCAACTGCTGCTCAGTAAGTCCACATATTAGTATCGTACATCTTTAGGATCATCACCAGGGTCTAGTACACTCCAAGCTTGCTACCACCCTTGTCGGCCGCGCAGTCCAGCGAGTGGAAAAGACCTCACTACCTAATTGCCAATATCAGCCCGGCTGGTCGATAGTGGACCCATTTATGAACTAGTCAAACTCAGCCAAGCTTACAACCCCCTCACTCGGGCGGATATGGCCACACCCCCTCCCAACTGACCATGACACAGTGGGAAGCGTGGCCTCCTGATATTCGACACTCGGCGCTCATGTCTTCCTCTCGGTCTAGACGTTGGAGCATCCCCTGGCCATGGGAGTTTAGTGACTTTCACCCACGGACATCCAAAGTGCCCATATGCTCAAACCAAACAATTTTGGTGTCCCATCTGGCCATCCACGATATGCCTATGGAGGCCGCAGCCCTGATGTTGCTAGGGCGCTAAATGATCATGTCATAAAATCTGAGATGCATGAGTCATACCATCCAGTCATGCCTCAAACCTGTGTGAACCGCATGCTCATGTGGGGTAACTCCGTCTCTTGGGGAGTCCTATAAACAATCAACCCAATGGCACATGCTATGTTCAATCACTTCTCATAACAAGCATGCGAATGATGCATATGTGTAAATGCTATCTTATCTACCTCCTGGGTTTGTCAAATTTTGTTATGCCAAAACCTCTTGGAATCTGTATCTTGTTTAGCGGTTTTTGTAAGATCAACTTCATGTCATCCTTGCCAATCTTATCTACATTCAAGTACAAGATCAAGAAGTTTAAGTACAACATCAAGAAGTTCACTTTCAAGAATAAGAAGTTCAAGTACAAGATCAAGATGTTCAAGAACAAGAAGTTCAAGTACTAGATCAAGTCTTCAAGCTTCAACTACTTCAAGAGAATGATATGTGATGAATCAATCTCACAAGTGAGGTTTATTTGACCCTAGATAGACCTTAGGATAGGTCATATAATATCATAAGTCATTTGATAATTTTATAGGTCATTTTTTGACCAGTCTTAGTCATGGTTCGACTCGTCTGGACACTGCCTCGACTAGTCCAAGAATTCCCTTGACCAGTCCAAGGTTTGTTGTGAATTTTCAGGATTTTCTATTGGACCCTCGACCAGTCCTGGAGACTGCTCGACCAGTCGAGTGAACAGTGCTCGACCAATCGAGCAGGCTCGACTCGAAGTCCAACAACATTTCTGGGTCCCACTCGACCAGTCGAGTGCAGGGCTTGACCAGTCGAGCAAGCTACTTGACCAGTCGAGTAGCGATCTTATCTTATCGCGCCAGAAATTTTGAAATGCTGTTGGTCCTTCGACCAGTTGAGCTGACCACTAGGCCAGTCGAGTGAACAGTATTTTTTCCTATAAATTGAGGACGATTTTCAGAGTTCTTCAATTTCATTCAAAGCGATTCAAGTCACAACTCTGAGAAACTTGTCCCCATGTTCTAGAAGCTAATTGGTTAGTATTTAAGATTTTTTTAATAGCTTTTTTTACATTTGATTTTGTGAACTCTATTCAATTCTATTTCTTTTGAAAAGGGAATATTGATTTTACCCTTTTTGAGATCAAAATCAAATCAAGCTAGCCCAGGTTGATTTAATCTAAAAATCATTTAGACTTAAGAACCCTTTCATATGTGAGATTGGACATTGAACATCTACATTGAATTGGTTCTAACGGGCTTCATCTGAAGAAGAATCTTTAGATAAGTACATTTCAATTTTCTATATTTGGTTTGTAAGATTGCCAGAAAATCTTTCATTTTTGGTTTTAACTGAGATAACTAGAAAATCTCAGTGAGTGGGGTCTCTAATTATGGTAACCCTTTGAAACCATAATTGTGAAGGTATTGGGTGAACGTTAGAAAACCTATTTCATAGTGAAAGCCAATATCCTGTGGGTGAGGATATTAGGAGTGGAGTAGTTGTATGGCTATTTTCTAACAGTTGGTGTACACACAAGTGAACCACTATAATTACTGGAGTTATGGTGAATGTTTATTTTTGTGCATTTGTGGTGAATGATTGTAATTTATTTTCTGCACATGTGGTGAATGTTGTAATAGCAGTAGATATTTATTTCTGTTTTATTCTTTATTCTTCTGTATTAGTTTGTGACTTTAATACACAGACCATTTTAGAAATCAGGTTGTCCTACCATAAGCCATTGGTTTTTGGTGTAAGGTTGTCCTTAAAATAATATCTATATCAACCTCTCAATACTTGTGCATTTGAGGTTGCTATTTATTTATGCTATTTGGGATTGATAAGTGCTATCTTTGTTTAGTTCTTTCTTAATTCTGTATTTAATTTTTTATTTAGCATAGTCCTATTCACCCCCCTCCAGGACTCTTAGCTCGGCCTTTTCAGTATGGGCATGTGTCATGAAGTATACTAAGCATGATTATAATCACATACATCATAGTGGGTCTCACACATCACAATTGGGCCTCACACGTACAAGGGGCTTCATACAATCCCAATGGGCCTCATATAATCACAATGAGCCTGATACAATCGCAATGGGCCTCATACAATTGCAATGGGCCTCATACAATCACACAATGGGCCTTAAATAGTCATAATGGGCCTCGTACAATCATAATGTTATGCTAACACATACTCAGTGTGTATACCAATCATAGTCGTAATCGATAATCGGCCTATATATATGGCGGGGTTCATAGAAGGACAATATATCTAATCCATAATATGAGGATCGGTCCTCAACAGTGGATATACCAAACCTGATACCACCGATCTTTCCATCTACGGTGACGATGTTCTCTCCTCACATCAAGGATGGGCCTAGATGGCCTACTCCTATCAAGAATGGGCCTAAGAACAAGGAGTGAACTTCCTTGCTCGTTCAATCACGTAGCAATCTGGCCTTCCTAAGGGCCCAATAAGCACAAGGTAGACCACATTCGCTATGTAAGGCTCGGTACGAACACAAGATGGGCTCCAAGGCTTGGGTGGTCTTATAGGGTATGGTGGAAAGCATCATTATCAAAAGAGGACCCAATGGATTGGGATAGCCTAATCAAAGAGAAAGATGAGTAATATAATCATCAATGGGGACCCAACAGTTTGGGTTAGCCCATTAAGGGGAGATGAGAATGGGCCTAACAATGGGCCTTAGGGAGAGTGAGAATGCTATCTTATCTAGCTCCTAGATTTGTCAAATTTTGCAGTGCCAAAATCTCTTGGGATATGTATCTTGTGTAGCTCAACTGTATATCATCCTTACCTACATTCAAATATAAGAACAAGACTCTCTATATCAAGAACTTTAAGTACAAGAGTAAGAGATTAAAGTACTACATCAAGTGATAGATCAAGTTTTCAAGCTTCAACTATATTAAGACAATGTGCTTTACTTTGGAATTTAAAGCTCAAGTAATCTTCTCAAGTTTAAGTTCATAATCTTCAAAGTTGAAACTTAAAGTCAGAAGGTCACTACTTCAAGCACATCTTCAAAGATACAATGACAAGCTTCGAGTACTTCAATATAAACTTGCAACCGAAGCGAACGATGTTTCAATGTTCAAGTTTCACCTATAAGGTATGAATGACCCTAGATTGACCCTAGGTTAGGTCATATTGATTACATTCTTATTTTGGGTCATGATATAATTTTATAGACTTTTTCTTGACTAGTCTTGGCTTATGTTCGACTAGTCCAAGTACTGGCTCGACCAGTCTAAGAATTTTCTCGACCAGTCCAAGGTTTGTTATGAATTTTTCAGATTTTCTGTTGAATCCTAGACCAGTCCTGGGGACTGGTCGCCCAGTCGAGTGAACAGTGCTCGACCAGTCGAGCAGGCTCGACTTAAAGTCCAGCAACCTTTCAGGCTCCCACTCGACCAGTCGAGTGCAGGGCTCGACTCAAAGTCCAGCAACCTTTTAGAGTCCCACTTGACCAGTCAAGTGCAGGGCTCGACCAGTCGAGCAGGCCACTCGACCGGTCGTGCCAGCCACTCAACCAGTCATGGACCTATCTTATCCAATCGTGCCCGAAATTTTAAATTCTTGCTAGTCCTTCGACCAGTCAAGCTGACCTCTGGGCCAGTCGAGTGAACAATATTTTTGCCTATAAATTGAGGACGATTTTCAGAGTTATTCATTCCATTCCAAAATATTCAAGTGACTACTCTGAGAAAACTTGTCCCCACATTTGAGAAGCAAATTGGTTAGTATTTAAGATTCTTTTAATGCTTTCTTTGTATTTGATTTTGTGATCTCTATTCTATTCTAATTTGTTTTAAAGGGAATATTGATTTTACCCTCTTTGAGATCGAAATCAAATCAAGTGAGCCCGGGTCAATATAATCTAAAAATCATTTAGACCTAAGAACCCTTTCATATGTGATTTTGTACATTGAACATCTACATTGTACAAGTACATCGAATCGGCTCAACCGGGCTTCATCAAAAGAAGAATCTTCAGATAAGTACATTTCAAATTTCTGTATTTGGTTTGTACGATTGCCAGGAAATCTTTCATTTTTGGTTTGTCTGAGGTGATCCAGAAAATCTCAGAGTGTGGAGTTTTTGAATTGTGTAAGCCCACTTGAAAGACACAATTGTGAAGGTTTGGGTGAACCTTGTAAAACCTATTTCATAGTGAATGCCAATATCCATTGTGTGAGGATATTGGGAGTGGACTAGTTGTGTGGCTATTTTTCTAAACAGTTGGTGTATATAATTGATACATGTGTGATAACATGATAATGATGATGGTGAGTTATTAGTTGAAATGATAGATATGATCTAATTGATGGTGATTATGGTACGGTTAATATCAATTATGGCGATGATTTAATGGATGGTAAATTGATGACATATGGATTGATGATGAATTAGTTGTTTATAGTAGTTGTGACATTGACTATGTTAATCATGAAGTGGAAGTGATCTTCATGCTAATGATGATAATAGAATGTACATGTATATGATGACAAAATATGCTAGTTGATCACCATGCTTTACTTGATAATCATTACATTGGATGATGAGGTTGATATACTTGTTAATAATCATGCACGTGTTCATACTCATGACGATGATATGTATATAATCACTATGCTTTACTTGATATTGGTTACATTTGAGATGATATTGATATCAAAGTGACAATAATGCACACGTTGATGGTCACGATGATCTCATGCATAAGATAACCATGTTTTACTTTATGCCTGAATGATGATAAATAAATGATGTTGGTGAACGTAAGGATAATCTCATGCATGATAGAAGCCTAATACTTAGGGCATGTATGATGCTAGTGTTAGATGATGGCCCTAATATTGATGATACATGTGAATCCTTGTATGCTATGTACATCATGCATAAGCTTGCATGAATTGGATAATTTGGTGTAAAATGTTTGTAAGACACCTGATGATTTTTGTGGCGTTACATTAGTGATTGGTGCGAGGGTTACATTGAATGTTTATTAATATCATTTTCCTTATGTTGACATGGCACTTTCTTTATATTGACATGGTATTTTCTTTATATTGATGCGACATTTATTTTATATTAGAGGTAGCATTGCTCTTTCATTTAAGTTAGCATTGCTTTATATTGATTTAACCATACTTTATACTTAATGCGGTATTACACATCTCATGCTTAGTGCTTATGATTATACGTTATCATATCTCATATGCATCATTTGTATGCCTGTTGTAGATGACGATTGTTCATAGTATATGTTGTTCGACTTGAGACACTTAGGGGAATTTATATGAGACAGGGTCGCCCTGCATGATTCGCACAATACGCGCAGGTTTGATGAATGCCCTGGATAGTGTGATTCATACATTCTGCACTATGTGTGACATGTACATCTACTCCCTAGAGTCACCAGAGAGGTGGTCTCATAGCCTTGTTGTTGTTGGCGGATGATAGACACCGAAAACTACTGAGGTTACAGAGAGTCCCTGGGTGAAAGTCCCTAACCTTGTAGTACTAGTAGGATGCTCCAACATCTAGACCGAGTGGATTCATGAGCGCACGATGGTTGGATAGCGGTAGGCCGCGTCTCCCACTATATCAGGGTCGGTTGGAAGGGGGTTTGACCTTACCTGCCCAGGTGCAGAGGGCTATATGTCAAGTTAAGTTTGAACAGCTCGTGAAATGGGTTCGCTATCGTTAGAATGCGCAATTTTTGTGTAACACTAACTAGGTGGATGGTGAGGTCTTTTGCACGCGATGGGCGACAACCAGTGTCGGAAGTGTACTAGACCCGGTGATGTTTTTAGATATGAACTGTATTGAAATGTGGACTTACTGAGTAGGACTTGCATGTTCAACATTTGACTCATGCATTCATTCATCCAGTATCCACTCGGGCTAGTGGTGCATAACTAAATAATTTTGTGCACCTTCGTAATGGCCATGATTTTGGTTAAATACGTGACTAACCTGAGATCAGGAGTTTACCACATTGAGTCTAGCTATCTGAAAAGGCCGAGCTATACGTCATAGAAGGGGGGTGGATAGGACTATGCCAAATTTAAAAAAAATAAATGTGAAATTTAAAGAAAGATAGCACAATTTAAATAATAATGAAGCACAAGTAAATAACAATCTTAAATGTACTAGTCTTGAGAGGTTGATACAAACTTAGTTTTAAGGACAACCTAACACCAAAAATCAAAGGCTTATGGCAGGACGACCTTACCAGAACGTTTGTATGTATAAAAAACCCAAACCAATAAAGAGGCAAAGGAAATAGCAAATAAAATAAACTAAGTTATTACAGCATTCCCACAAGTGCATAAAATAAATTACACCATTCACCACAAATGCTTAAAATAAATTACAACATTCACACACATAAGCACATTCAATCATCCACCACAACTTCAAGAATTATAGTGGTTGGCTTGTGTGTACACCAACTGTTAGAAAACAGCCACACAACTACTCCACTCCTAATATCCACTCCCTCAGGATATTAGCGTTCACTATGAAAAAAGGTTTTCTAAGGTTTACCTTAAAACCTTCACAATTGTGTCATTGATTGTGCTTACACAATTCCAAAAACTCTACACTCTAAGATTTTTTGGATCACCTCAGACAAACTAAAAAGATATTTTTCTGGAACAACCTCAAAAACTAAAAAGATACAGAATTGTAAATAATACTTATTTAGAAATTCTCCTTTGAAGAAGCCCGATAGAACCGATTCGATGAAGACAAAGATGTTCAATGTCCAATCTTACAGATGAAAAGGTTCTACTTCTAAATGATTTTTAATTAAATAAATTAAATCAACCTGGGCTAGCTTGATTTGATTTTGATCTCAAGAAATGGAAAAACTCAAATCGCTTCTTAATATAAGATTGGAATAAAGATCTCAAAATCAAATTACAAAAGCTAATTAAAGAGAATCTACAATGAGCACAGAATGTTAATAGATTCACAAACTTATCTCTCAGAGTGGTGTCTTGATTTCGCTTTAATGAATGAATAATCTCTGAAATTTGTGCTCTATTTATAGGTGAAAATACTGTTCACTCGACTGGTCTAAGGGTTGGTTCGATTGGTCGAAGGACCAAGAAAATTTTAAATTTTCTGGCGCGATAAGATAAGACTATTACTCGACTAGTCGAGTGGCTTGCTCGATTGGTCGAGTGGCCTACTCGACTGGTTGAGCAATGCACTCGACTGGTTGAGTGAGACTAAAAAATGTTACTGGACTTTGAGTCGAACCTGCATGACCGGTCGAGCACTGTTCACCTGATTGGTCGAGCAGTCTCCAAGACTGGTCGAGAGTCTAACAGAAAATTCTTAAAAATAGCAATAAACCTTGGACTAGTCGAGAAAACTCTTAGACTGATTGAGCCGGTACTTAGACTAGTCGAATAAGGTCTAAGAATGGTCGAGAAAAAGACCTATAAACATATGAAATGACCCATAAAGAATATGCAATGAATATGACACAATCTAGGGTCAATCTAGGGTCATCCAAACCTGTTTGTGAGTAGGAATAATTGAAACATCTTTCGCTTTAGAGATTTGATATCTTGTAATACTTGAAGCTTGTGTTTGATGTCTTGAACTTGAGCTCGAGTCACGCTTGATTTCTTGAGTCTTTAGCATACAAAGGTTGAACTTCAAAACTTGAACTTGAGTTCTTGAATTTGATCTTGAAACCATGAACTTTATCACTCTTCACTTCAACTTGAAGATGTAGGCAAGTTCGATGAAGATCCATAGAACATAAAAACCTATGAACCTGATCACTTCAACTTAAAGCATGATACAAATACTAAATAGTTTGGCACAACAAAATTTGACAATACAACAGGTGCTTGATTTACACAATAACATTTACAATCTCCCCCTTTGTCAAATTTGTGACAAAACCAAATAATGAATCATGCTCAATAAAGAATCATGCACCAGTCATGCACTAGCAAGGAATTATGCATCAGTTATATATACATTTTTCTGGACACATATCCTTCTCATTCCATCACTCCCCCTCAATCTAGGAGAGGAGAGGTGATTAGAAGAACCTGTAAAAAAAATAAAAATCCATACATACCACTCCAAATTCCACATCATCATTACACACCTCTACAATTTCTCCCCCCTTTTGTCACAATAAGACAAAGGAAATATGTATAAAGAGAAGAGAAGTAAATGAAATAAGGTAGGAAATATCATCATGATAATCAAAATATCAACTTAAAGCACAATATCATGACTATATACTAAAAAGTAAAAGTATGTCCATGAAATATCCCAACACACATGATCCCAACACAAATCCAAGAGTAGAAACTATTAATACATATCCAGAAAAAAAATACTAATTAGATCCAGAAGGAGCAGAAATAGAAGGATCTATCTGATGTAGTCCCTTGTTAATGTACCTAAGATATTTGCGCATGTATTTAAATTGATTTTCTTGGGACACATGTAGACCCTCCATTCACTCCTTAAGGGATCGGAAACGCTCATCAAAGTTAGAAGGCCAAAAGTCAGGATCAGCCGTAGAGTTTGACTCATCAATCTCATCAAATAAGTCTTCCATGTTAACATCATCTGGAGGCAAATCATCCTCCTCTTCAGTTGCTTTAGAAACTCCTCCAGCATCCACATCAACTTGCCTAGGAGCCAACCTTAGATTCATCTTATTTATGTTGAGTTGTTGAAAGGAAGATGGTTAATGGGAGGTTCTCCAACAGGCATAGCCACAAGACTATGGGTAGCTAGTGCAGTCATAAGATAGGCAAAGGGAATATCACTATGACCCGGATGGAGATGAAATTGAATAATGATGTAACAGATAAGAGATGGAAGACATACAAGAACACTTGTAATAATAGAATGAAGGATGCGAGTCATGAAAGAAATAAGCTCAGTCTTATTACCAGACCTAGGATAGACATTAGAAATGAAAATTCGATAGAGAATCTTATATCTGGGTAATATATGTTTGGAATTGAGCACCACACCTGAGTTCTAATCAGCATCCATGTTGCATAATACTCTAGTTAACATCCGTTTTTCAGACTTAGAAGGTCTTGCCACTAAAGTAGAGATAGGAATATTGTCATCATTAACTGGAAGATCCATTTATCCAGAAATTAAGTGACGGTCCACATCAATTGGACTTTCTTTGGTTGTAATAGTAAACATCAGATTCTCAGTAGAGAAGTCACTAATGCAAGCAAACATGGCCTGCGCTATGGAATGGTATGCCGGACCACCCCAATTTAAAATATTAGCCCAACCTACAGCTTGAAGGATGTGAACAATACCGAAAGGTGCCAAATGATCAGAGTTAACCGTCCGTTCAACAATCACGTTGCGTAGTCAAATATCCTGCACATAGTCGGGATCTTCTTCGGGTGACCGAAGGTGGCGCATCGGAATTGAAGCGGAACGAGAAGAAGAGGGACCATGAGAGGCTCTCTTCTTATTTCTACTATCCATTGCACAAGAAAGACAAGGAATATAAGCAATGCAAGAAACGAAAGATAGGTTTCAAAGAAATCAATTTTTTTAGCTAGAAAACCCAACAAACCACCATAAACCTTGAAATAAACTGCAAAAATAAGAAAATGGAAGATCAAAGAACTTAAATCCATAAGGAAATCGAAAAAGATGCACTAACCATAAAGGAATCGAAGATGGGTTCGACTAGTCGTGGTAGGGCTGGTTGGGGAAGATGAAATAAATGAAGAAAAAGTACTCTTTACACAATAAAAGGCCCCAAACCCGAGTGGCTCGATTGGTCGAGTACATACTCGACCGGTCGTCCACGACTGATCGAGTATGTACTCGACTGGTCGTGCACCTTAAAAATTCTGCATATTTTCATATTTTGAAATTTAAAATTTTGTAAAAGTAAATAAATAATTAAAAAACATGCAATATATTATAAATAAACACATGTAATTTAATTCATATTGCACATACCCATATTCATTTTCAACTTAGCAAACCTGTTTCTGTCAAGTAGTTTTGTAAATATGTTTGCAAGTTGATTTTCAGTCTGAATATAATTCACAGAAATAATTTTATCTTCTACTAATTCATGAATATAATGATACATAATGTTAATATGCTTAGTTCGTGAATGCTGAATTGGATTTTTAGAAATGTTAATTATTCTAGAATTGTCACAATACAATACCATAGAATCTTGCGCAAATCCGTAATCACTTAACATTCTCTTCATCCACACAAGTTGGTGCATGCATTACTAGCTGCAATATATTTTGTCCCAGCTGTGGAAAGTGATATGGAACTCTGTTTCTTACTATGCCATGAAACTAGACAGTTCCGACATAAAAACGTCCACCGCTAGTAGACTTGCAGTCATCAATATTACTAGCCCAATCAACATTCGAATAACCGATTAATTGAACATTAGTATCGTGAGGATACGAAAGACCAAGTTTGGTCGAACTTGCGACATATCTCAAAATATGCTTTACAGCAATCAGGTGGGACTCTTTAGGGTCCGATTGATATCTAGTACAGATTCTTACGATGAATGCAATATCTGGTCGACTCGCAGTTAAATATAATAAACTACCTATCATACTGCGATACAACTTAGGATCTACACTCTTACTTGTCGAATCCTTAGAGAGTTTAAGTGTCATATCATAGGAGTATCGGAATTTTTACTGCTCTCAAAGCCAAAATTTTTAACCAAATTTAGAGCGTATTTGGTTTGAGAGATAAAGAACCCATCAGGAAGCTGTTTTACTTGTAAACCTAAGAAATAGTTCAGTTCTCCAACCATGCTCATTTCAAATTTAGACTTCATTAAATCTGTAAACTCAACGGTCATGTCAGAATATGTAGATCCATAGATAATGTCATCAACATATATCTATACTATTAGTATGTGATCATTGTGTTTCTTAATAAAAAGTGTCTTATCAACACTCCCCATTATAAAGTTATAACTTAGTAAAACTTAGTCAATTTCTCGTACCATGCCCTGGGAGCTTGTTTCAATCCATAGAGTGCCTTTTTTCAGGCGATAAACATGATCAACATGTTTAGGGTCTTCAAAACCCTTAGGCTGTTCAACATATACTTCCTCATGTAAATCACCATTCAAGAATGCACTCTTAACATCAATTTGATAAATTTTACACTTTTTGTAACAAGCAATGGATATAAACAGTATGATAGATTCAAGATGAGCTACTAGGGCAAAGGTTTCATCATAATCGATGCCTTCTATCTGAGTGTACCCTTGTACAACCAGTCTAGTCTTGTTTCTTATAATATTACCAAGTTCATCAGACTTATTTTTAAAGATCCATTTAGTTCTAATAATGTGTTTATCATTGGGTCCAGGAACTAAGTACAATATATCATTCCTTACTTATTGATTAAGTTCATCTTGCATAGCTACAATCCAGTTTTCATCAGCAAGAGCTGATTTTACATTGGCCGGCTCAATCTAGGATGTGAAGCACATATAATTATAAATGTTTTCTAATTATCTATGAGTGTTCGCACCAGTGAGAGGATTCCCAAGAATTTGATCAGTTGGATGATCTTTAACTGACTGTAGTTCACTGTCATTTTGACTAGACGAAGAGTCTGGTTTATCAAATAAAGAGACTTCATCATCTTCTGAACTTGAGACAGGTGTATTCAAGTGATCATCTATAACCACATTAATGGTTTCTTGAATAACACCGGTCCTCTTGTTGAGAAAATGATACGCTCGACTATTTAGCACATATCCTAGGAAAATACCCTCGTTAATTTTAGTGTCGAATTTTCCCAGATTTTTCCGGTCACGTAGAATGTAGCACTTGCCGCCAAAAACTCGAAAGTATTTAACAGTAGGCTTCTTATTGAACCATAGTTCATATGCAGTCTTATTATTAGACTTTCTTGTATAAACACAGTTAGTGATATAACACGCCATGTTCACAGCTTCAGCCCAAAGATTTTTAGGAAGTTTCATACTATTTAACATTACATTGCCCATTTCTTGAAGTACTCTATTTTTCCTTTCAACTACTCCATTCTATTGAGGTGTCTTGGGTGCAGAATACTCATGCGATATTCCATGATTGCTACAAAATTTCTCAAAACTGCTATTATCAAATTCAGAACCATGATCACTACGAATTTTGGTGACATGTGATTCTTTCACAGTTTGGATACGCTTGTGTATCCTTTTCACTTCATCGAGAGTCTTAGATTTCTCTCTCATGAAAGCTACCCATGTATATCTAGTAAAGTCATCTACAATTACCAGTATATATTTCTTACCACCTCGACTCTCTGTTCTAGTTAGTCCAACGAGATCCACATGGAGGAGTTCAAGGGGTTTGGATGTGGCACTGGAGTTCACTTTCTTGTGAGCACTCCTAGATTGTTTTCCAATTTGACATTCGCCACAAATTTTATCCAATTTCTTTATGTAACGCCCTGAAATTCGGGGGTCGAGCATAACTCAGCTCCCGAGTTCCAAAACATCACTTATGCAACATAATTAATGAATGATGTATGTTGACTGTATTAGCACATAAACATGGGATAGATTAAGCCAAAACACAGATATGCTTCAGGGATAAGTGAATAAAGCAAGCGGAAGACTTATAGTAAAATATGTGTACAAGTGTAAGTCCCTGAATTACATATACAACCAGATCGTGTAAAAGTGTTATTTATCAAAATTATAAGTACAAGTTACATCATTTCAGTTCCCAAAATAGTAATCCCATAGATCCGCGCAGGCCGAGGCTCGCTAGAACCCGTCTCAAAAACTGCATATAGGAGAAGGCGGCCTCGTCGTCATCCGGCTCCGCTCGCCTCAGCGTCGCATCCACATCTGCAACATCGGGGCCTAAGACAGAGTCTGGTGGGTGTGCAACACCGCCTCAAACGTGGGAGTGAGTGATCAACTCGGTGGGACTATAAGGCACTGGTTAACATGTTATCAGCTCAATCAAACAGTAATGTAAAGCAAGACAATTAAATAAATCCTAAGTACTCTTATTAATGCAAGTATGAATGCGGTATGATGCATGCCCTCACGCGTACACCCTCAGCGTCTTCCTCTTACGTTACGCATGACATCGCCTCAAAGTGCGCCACATCTACAAAGCACATGCAAATGCGGTGCATGGATATGATTACCAAGTTGTTATTAGTCCAATTCATACGCCAGATTGGGAAGCTAAGATACCTTCCTCATATCACCATCCAAACAGTGATCCATACTAGGGTCGTCAATCCTAGACATCTCATACGATCATATAGTTGAGGTCATAGCAAAGGGCTCGTCACCAATCAATGCACGCCTTTCATGCCCTTACTACCACAGATCGGCTCGTCACCTCCATGCGGTATCCAGGTATGCTCGAGGTCACTACAAAGGGCTCGTCACCAATCAATGTAGGCCGACAGCACGAATATAGTGTCCCATACCACCATAATCGGCTCACGAGTTAAGTTGCTCATTGGTCACAACGGGGAGGCTCGTCACCCTAGCATAGGCCGACAGCTCGACCACGGTGTCCCATACCACCATGTCCGGCTCATGAGTCTTAGCGGATCAAGTACCATAGTTAATAGGATGTCACTGGTAAGTTCGGTACCCTAGATTCAAGCAGTGGCGTCCATACATGGTTAACATACATCGGACAATCGGGTTATTTGACGAACTCGACTAGCACGAGCGCACGTTGAATTGAACGACATGGAGTGCGCAAACACTCCGCGTGGTCGAACCACTGCCGACAACTCTAATACGACTCGGGTTCGTCTAATACGTCCTACGTGGCGAAAGCGATCTCAACCACGAATATGGGGTCAATTACCGATTTCCTGGACTAAGGCATAGTCCCAAACACCTTACACTACTACAAATACTCATATGGAAAGTAGAACAGTAATGGAACAACAACTCAAATCATGGTACATACACATCTTGAATAATATCAACTTAACATAAATGTAAGCATAGGAGATGCTTGAATTTAAATAACTTGGAATGTAATGCATAAAGGAAATCATGCTCATCAATAGGAGTATTGAGAATCACTTCTCAACGCCCATTACTAGTGTAATCAGTTACACTTAGGTCATTCATGCATTTCTACAAACACTTAGCATACATGGAACAACATACATGACGCATGTTAAAATACATGCACTTAGACAATTCCTTTTATCAAGGAGCTGTCATACATGCATCTAGCATACATACATGACAAATAATCATGGCAAACACAAGTGCGTATTTTATACGTATACGGTACTTTATAAATACACTTAGAATACACAAATCTCAATATAGCATAGGCATAACAGGAAAGCGATGTAAACACAACATTTGGCATGTGAAATCTCATCCATAACAAGAATAAATCACTAACTGGGATTGAAAGCCTTGAAAACCATAACCTATACACTTAAAGTCCTCACCTTAAGCGAAGAAAGAACCGCCGAACTGATTTAGACGAGTTGTCTTCGTCAACGGCGCAAGAATACCCTAAAATAAGGATAGAAATGAGATACAACAACACCAAGTCTAATCTAAGCTCTAACACAGGTTAGGGTTAGGTTAACTTACCCCAAAAGATCTCAGAATCGTCAGAGGAACGATTCAAAGTGAAGGTTCAAAGGTGAAGAAGAACAAGGAAGAATCAAGATGATTCACCAATCAATCTCTCTCACTAACTCTCTCTTTTCCACTCTCTCTCCAAGCTAGGGTTAGAGAAAATTCGTATGGAAATGAGAGCTAGGGTTTAAGGACTATATATAGGCCTTAAAATGATGGAAATAACCCTATGGTCAAGGTATACTTAGGTTATAACCAAAGTACGCCTTTCTCGATCCAACGAAGCACTTCCGGTGGGCCTATAACCACGAAAGGTCGGACTTAAGCTCACCGACCATGGATCTAGGTCGCCGAGTTTTCATACCGACCGGCTCTTCAGATCAGCCGTGGCGACCACACTCAATTCAACGGTCACGGAAACTCGATCAGTCCACAAGCACTAGGATATGCCTGGGCCAACCATCCCGATCGGAGGGTGAAATTGGGTCGAATCCAACGGTTAGATAGCTTAAAATCGTCGCAAGCGACACGACTCATTTCATAAAAAGCTTATTAAATTCCAACCGTTCTCACACTCTTCACTCCGAACTCAACCAAATCGACCTAGAACATCCGATCGACTTGATTTTTGAGGTGAAGACCAAGCCCAACTCGGTGACCGCAAATCTAAGATCATCGCCATCGGACTTTCGACGCGCGGTCAGTCCGATCCAGATCTTCCAAAAATCCCGAACAACTGGATTTAGCGATGGATCCCGGATTTCACAGTAACGTAGCGCTCACTAATCTACAACGTTTAGAGCCATGCAGATACAATTTAAAGTGATTGATGCGAATTTCACAAGCAATCAAGTAAAGCGCTAATTACCCCAAAAACAACTACTTAAGGAAAGATTAGCACAAAATATCCAAGGTCGTTACAATCTACCCCCTTAAAGAAAATTTCGTCTCGAAATTCATACCTTCATATAATCCTCAAGGATCGGAGGGTAGGTCTTCCCGACCTCAGCTTCAGATTCCCAAGTAGCCTCTTCAACACCATGATGCGTCCATAACACCTTCACGAGAGGGATAACCTGCTACGCACACTGCTCCTTTCTATCCGAGAATACGCGTGGTCGCAGACATAAGTGGCATCCTCACTTAACCGCACTTGCTCCCAATCGATAATATGCGAAGGATCGTGAACGTACTTCTTCAAAGATAGAGAATATGAAATACGTTATGCACGCCCGCAAGAGGTGTGGGCAAAGCAAGGCGGTAAGCTACCGCTCCCACTCGATCCGAACTTGAAATGGACCAATAAATCTCGGCGTCGCTTCCCTTCTTACCGAACCGCAAACTCCCTTCATAGGAGAGACCTTCGGAAACACATGATCTCCCACTACGAACTCAAGCGGTCGACGCCTCGTATCAACATAACTCTTCTTGCTCTGCACTGTTAGAAGTCGACGCGAATGATGTCAACCTTCTCTCAAGTCACCTGCACAACTTCGGGCCAAGCAAACTACGCTCACCAATTTCGCCCAACAATGTGGTGCTCGCACGGCGACCATACAACGCCTCGAAGGGAGCCATGCCGATACTCGCCGAAACTATTATTATACGCGAACTCGGCATCCTGAAGACAATCATCCCAACCGTCTTTGAAATCCAAAACACAAGCTCGCAACATATCTTCCAGGACTTGATTCACGCGCTCCGTCGGCCCATCTGTTTGCGGATGAAACGCGGTGCTGAACATCAGATTCACACCCACTGCTTCCTGGATACGAGTCCAGAAGATACATGAAAAACGCGTGTCTCTATCAGACACAATCTCCAGGGGAACACCATGTAGACGCACTATCTCCTTGATATACAACCTAGCCAACTCGTCTGCAGAGTAAGTGACTCGATCGGTAAGAAATGCGCCGACTTCGTTAATCGATCGACGATCACCCAAATAGAGTCAAATTCCTTTCTCGTCCTCGTAACCCGAAATAAAATCCATAGAGATGAAATCCCACTTCCATTCACTATGGGCATGGGCCGGAAACCCAGGAGGTCGGCGATGCTCGCCCTTGCCTGCCGGCACGTGAGACAACGAGAAACAAAATCAAACTGGACCTTCATATTGTCCCACCAATAAGACCTCTTCATATCCCGATACATCTTCGTGCTACCTGGATGCATCGCAAGCTTAGAACTATGGGCTAACTCGAGAACCTCACGCCTCAAGTCGTGATGTCAGGAACACATAACCGCCACGAAAACGTAGGCCCCCATCGGAACTACACTTCAGTCGGAGCTCTCATCTGTACCAACCCGCCGCCTCATCTTCACCAAGAGCTCATCATCTACTGAGCCGCAACGATCCTCTCGTCGATAAGGGCAGTACACGAATGTGTGCGATAACCTCATACGGCTCAACCACCGTAAGCTTCGCTCAAAATCGCGCACGAACTCCAACATCTCCCACTCGGCTATCATCAGCGAGCCGCAAACTTCAAAGCCTTCTTGCGACTCAACGCATCCGCCACAAGGTTCGCCTTACCGGATGGTAAGAAACATCGAACTTGAAGTCCTTCAATGTTTCCATCCATCTGCTCGCCTCATATTCAAATCACGCCGCGTGAAAATATACTTAAGGCTCTTGTGGTCGCAAAAGAGCTCGAACTCCTCACCATAGAGGTAATGTCTCCAAAGCTTTAATGCGAAGATGACTGCCACTTACGTCGTGCGTAGGGTAATTCTCTTCGTGTTTCCTTAATCGACGCGAAGCATAAGCAATCACCCCGTCCTTCTGCATAAGGACAAACCAGACCAACGCGAGAGGCGTCGGTATATATAATATACTTAACCCCTTGCTCGGCAATACTAGCACAGGGGCGGACGTCAACTTGTCCTTCACTTCCTGAAAAGCTAACTCCGCTGCTCACTCCAAGCAAACTTCAAATCCTTCCGTGTCACCGCGACAACGGTCCGGCAATCTTCGAGAAGTCCTGAATAAAGCGTCGATAATATCCTGCAAGGCCAAGAAAACTCCTCACCTCAGAAACTGAACCAGGCAGTCCTGCACTGCAGCTACCTTGGCAAGGTCGACGGCTATACCTTCCTTGGACACCACATGTCCCAGGAACTTGACTTCCTCTTTCCAGAAATCACACTTCTTGAATTGTGCGAAGAGCTGATGCTTCCTAAGAGTACCCAAAACCGCTCTTAAGTGCTCCTCGTGCTCGCCGGCTCGCCGAATAAATCAAGATGTCATCAATAAATACAATGACGAATCGAAACAGAAAGGCCGAAATACCCTGTTCATCGATCCATGAACACGGCCGGTGCGTTCGCGACCAACGACATCACAAGGAACTCATAATAGCCGAAACTAAGCGGTCTTCCGCACGTCCCCATCCTTGACGCGCAGCTGATGTACCCTGACCGCAGATCAACCTTCGAAAAGTACCGTGCCCCCTTCAACCGATCAAACAGATCATCAATCCGGGCAAGGGTACTTATTCTTCACGATTACCAGAAGTTCAACTGCGATAATCAATACACAATCGCAAGGAACCATCCTTCTTCTTCACAAACAGAACAGGTGCTCCCCAAGGAGACACACTGGGCCGAATAAAACCCAATTCCAACAAACCATCTATCTGCTTCCTCAACTCCTCCATTTCACTCGGAGGCATCCGATAGGTGGGTAAAGAAATGGGCGCCGCACCAGGCATAAGATCGATAGCAAAATCAATCTCACGCTGAGGAGGTAATCCAGGAATCGACTCAAACACATCTTCAAACTCCTGAACTACCGGCGTACTAACCAACACCAACTCGGCCGAACTCTCCAACAGAGAAGAATAAAAATCAATACGAATAGGGTAACTGACCTGAACCGGGAAAGTAACAGTCTCGCCCTCAGGTCCATGGATCGTCACTGATCTCGCTTCACAATCAATCTCAGCTCGCATCCTCGTGAGCCAATCCATACCCATAATAACATCGTAGTGATAAAGCGGTGCGACTAGCAAATCAACACGGATCGATCCACTTCCCAGATCGACCAAACAATCCATACAACGCTTGCCCAAGGCAGAGGACATCCCCGTAGCGGTAGTAAGCGTCACTCCATGCATAGGAACAGATCTCAAACCCAAACGCCTAACTGCCGCATAAGAAATAAGAGAAGTAGTGGACCCTGTATCCACTAACACAGAAACGGGAATACCTTCTATATGCGCTGTCACCTCAAAGGACCTCGGCACCAAGTTAGACATACGCTTCTGCGGAAAGCGCATGAACACGAGCCTCCTGCGACGGAGGAACCATGGGCCGCCGAGGTGGCCTGAAACCAGAACTGCAGGTCTGAAGGATGGATGAGCTGGCGCTGATCGAAGAGGAGGAGGAGAAATAACCGGAGGCATCGGACGGCTAACCCTCTGCGGTGGAGTAAAACCACCTGCTCGCATACGGGAAAAGCAGAAACGGTCCAAGTGCCCCACCTTCCCACAATAAGAACATCTCAGATCAGCTCTCATCTGCTGAGCGGGCGGCGCTGAACGCCTAGGAGGAGAATCAACACGCGGCCTCTTGCCAAGGAAAGGTGCACCCTGGAAATTCGGTCTCGGCCTAGGAGGCATCGGTGCTCGCATGCGGGACGCTCTATCTCCGTCCTGCTCTGCTCGCAAGGACATGCTCACTAGCTCCGCATATGAAGAAATGCTAGCACAGCAAATCTTCGATCGGATCTCAGGTCGCAGCCCCTCAGAAAAACGCCGCATCCTCATCGGCTGATCACCCAGGATCAAAGGAACATACCGCCCCAACTCAGTAAACCGGTTCTCATACTCCGTAACCGACAACCCTCCCTGGCGGAGGCGAAGGAACTCACTCTCCTTCTCATGTCGGTATGTCACCGGGAAATACTTCTCGTGGAAGCGCGCCTCAAACGCCTGCCACGACCACACGAAGTCCTCCTCGACAGTGCGAAGCACACTGTCCCACCACAAACTAGCCTCCTTCTCAAACATGAAGGTGGCAAGCTCAACCTGCTCGACCTCAGAGCAGTGCAACGGCCTCAGCATCTTAGAGATGCGGTCAATCCAATACTCGGCCTCCTCGGGTCTATGAGAACCCACAAAAGTAGGAGGTCGCAAGCGCTGGAATCGCTCGAATGTGCCGCTTGCACTAACACTGGCACTGGCACTCCCAGATGGAGGCATAGGTGAAACAGGTGGAGTCGCCCCTACTGACTGAGCAAAGATGCCAGCCATGGAGTAGAGGAACTCCTGCTGGTGCTACTACTGAATCTGCTGCTGTTGCATCAACAACATCATTTGCTCAAACCTATTAGCAGTGGAGCCGAAGAAGGTGCATGGCTCGGCTCAGAACCGAGGGTGTGATGGAGGAGCCATAGGTGTCGACCCAACACCAGACTTCAGAGTCCCCTGCGGATCTGAATGGTTATCGCTCAAGGGAGGAATCCCCTCAAGCGACTCAATCAGAGATAGACGGGCCGAAGTCTTCGAACCCTTAGGAGGCATCCCTACATTAAATCAAAGGATGCAACCTGTCAGATTCTAAGTCACATGATCCATCCACACAACAACAACACAGCACAACTCCAAAAACAAACCACATGCATTCCATTAACCAAAATCGTCGCAATACAAGTAGTGCAGCAATACATGAATCACGACTAGGAAAGCATGAAAACAACAACATCTAACACTTCAAACAACCACAACAACTACAACCACTAACAGCTACAACAACAACAACTCCAACTACAAGCCAACAACGGCCACACACAGAAAGAAACACCAAACAAAGCAAAGACGGCCACGACGATGCTACTCGTCGGAATCAGGAGACGGAGGCGGCAAGCAACACAGGATAGACTTCAAAGTCCGGGACATCTTCTTGAACTTGTGCTTAACCAAGCCTCGAAGATCCACCATCTCCTGGCGTAAAGCAGCTTGCCCTTCTTCAAGCCGTGTAAGACGGGCATCTCTGGCAACCTGCTCTGCGTCCTCTGGCACCACAGGAGGAGAGCTATCGCTCGAATCCTGTGCCTCAATCTCTTCCTCGCCTAGCTCTGCTTCTTCCCCAGACTCCGCACCGCCTTCAGCATAACTCTCATCATCACCACTCTCAGACCCGGCCTCACCTTCTGAGGCAAGCCGACCAGAACCAACCTCCATCAGCTTGAGAGTCCTCAAATTGATATAGCGAACAGGGACCGGCTTCTCAGCTCCAAGCCTATAGCCAAACTCATGTGCAATGTTGCAAATGAGGCGGCCAAAGGGAAGAGACTCGGTCCGCCTACTCGAACGAGCGATGAGAATAATCGGGCGCAAGACGTACGTCGGCACACACAACTTCGCATCCGGCCCACCCGATATAGAAAATCTACCATCGCGCGTACACTCACTGCGGTTGCTCCACCGTGGATATACATTGAACGTAAAGTTGTGGTGAAGCAAACTAAGTCGTCCGTCATGTGAGAAGCCAAAAGACTCTTATTCGGCTGCCATTCGACGACGACCACACAAGGATCGGGTGCGACGATCCTTCTCGCGCACACTGTCCACATTTTCTCGCTGGCATGCACTTCCCCAAGTGGCACCTTCAAGAGTCGGGATATCAAAGCAACATTGACAATTCCAACTCGACCGCTACCACAGGAAATCTTGAACTGCAGATCCAGCGAAGGCTCCAGAATGTTGGCATAGAAGGCCCGAACAGTGCTAGCATTCGCGCGATACTCGCCTTCGAACAAGGGACCCCAACCAGCCCCTTCTAGGCGCTCCAACAAGAAGAACTCACCAAAGAGCCGCGGATCAACATGAGCCTCAAAAAGGACTCTACGCCCCTCATAGACTCCATGCGACAATTCCGCCAACAAGGTCCTACTGACTGGAGCTCGAGGATCGAGGTCCCGCTTCGTCTGGAACTCGCGCGTGGCGGACGTGCTAGCGGCGGCACCTCTCGGCCTCCGTGCACGGGTTGGGCGGCTCGGCCCGGCTTCATCCACGGGCGCTCTCTTCTTCCCCATCAAGGAAAGAAGGGAAGAAATGGAAAAGATGGCCGTCACAATCTCAAAGAGGGCCATGAGAAATGAGAGAAAGAGAGAAATAGGAAGATGGTGAAGCTTCCACACAACTATGAGCCAAAAAGGGAATGAAAGGGCTCAAATGAGAGGGAAAGATGAAGAAATCAGCAATGGAATGGAAGATTTGAGAATGGAGTGATGGGTTTGCACGAAAATGGGAGGAAGATGAAGATTTGGGAGAGATTTGAGAGAGTTTGGAGAGGTTTTGGGAGGAAAGAAAAGCTTGGAGGTGGGTGTTGTGAAGGAAATAGATGAAAGGAAGGGTTTTAAAATGAAAACCGTGGAGGGGTGGGCCACACAAGCCCCATGGACGATCGGCCCGCGTCGGCCCGGCCCGCCTGGCCCGGCGACCGGCGATCCCTCGCCGAACCGGCGATGGCATCGCCGGTCTCTGGACATATCGGCGATGCCTCGCCGATTTGGCGAGGTCCTCCTGGTCCTCCTTGGTCCAAATGATGTGGTTCCCCCCCTGGGTCCCACAGAAAATGCCCCGATTGGCCCCTTGTGTAGTTTGAAGCCTATCGAGTCATTCTGACAGAAATCTGCTGCAAACAGCGATTTCTGGAAGGTTTAAAAATGAATAATGAGAAAATAGACCATCTACACTCATTAATAGAGGGTCTAGGAAAGATTTCGGGTCGCTGTGTGTGATCAGGTAGGAGTACAGACTCGATCTCGGCAAAGGTTTTCAGGAAACTTTCGCCGATAGAAACTACGGAGCACAAACACAAAGCGATGATAGACCCGCACCCAATTACACTATAGTGGCGACAACGTGCGGTGTGTGACCATAACCCAGGTCCGGTTTAATCCAGATCATGCTCTGATACCAACTTGTAACGCCCTGAAATTCGGGGGTCGAGCATAACTCAGCTCCCGAGTTCCAAAACATCACTTATGCAACATAATTAATGAATGATGTATGTTGACTGTATTAGCACATAAACATGGGATAGATTAAGCCAAAACACAGATATGCTTCAGGGATAAGTGAATAAAGCAAGCGGAAGACTTATAGTAAAATATGTGTACAAGTGTAAGTCCCTGAATTACATATACAACCAGATCGTGTAAAAGTGTTATTTATCAAAATTATAAGTACAAGTTACATCATTTCAGTTCCCAAAATAGTAATCCCATAGATCTCGCGCACAGGCCGAGGCTCGCTAGAACCCGTCTCAAAACTGCATATAAGAGAAGGCAGCCTCGTCGTCATCCGGCTCCCGCTCCCTCAGACATCACATCCACATCTGCAACATCGGGGCCTAAGACAGTCTGGTGGGTGTGCAACACCGCCCTAAACGTGGGAGTGAGTGATCAACTCGGTGGACCAATAAGGCACAGGTTAACATGTTATCGATTCAATCAAACAGTAATGATAAAGCAGGACAATTAAATAAATCCTAAGTACTCTTATTAATGCAAGTATGAATGCGGTATGATGCATGCCCTCACGCGTACACCCTCAGCGTCTTCCTCTTACGTTACGCATGACATCGCCTCAAAGTGCGCCACATCTACAAAGCACATGCAAATGCGGTGCATGGATATGATTACCAAGTTGTTATTAGTCCAATTCATACAGCAGGATTGGGAAGCTAAGATACCTTCCTCATATCACCATCCAAACAGTGATCCATACTAGGGTCGTCAATCCTAGACATCTCATACGATCATATAGTTGAGGTCATAGCAAAGGGCTCGTCACCAATCAATGCACGCCTTTCATACCGTCACTACCACAACAAGGCTCGTCACCTCAATGCGGTATCCGGGTATGCTCGAGGTCACTACAAAGGGCTCGTCACCAATCAATGTAGGCCGACACGAATATAGTGTCCCATACCACCATAATCGGCTCACATGTCTGGTGTGCTCACTGGTCACTACGGGGAGGCTCGTCACCCCAGCGTAGGCCGACAGCTCGACCACGGTGTCCCATACCACCATGTCCGGCTCATGAGTCTTAGCGGATCAGGTACCATGGTTATTAGGATTTCACTGGTAAGTTTGGTACCCTAGATTCAAGCAGTAGCGTCCATACATGGTTAACATACATCGGACAATCGGGTTATTTGACGAACTCGACTAGCACGAGCGCACGTTGAATTGAACGACATGGAATGCGCAAACACTCCTCGTGGTCGAACCACTGTCGACAACTCTGATACGACTCTGGTTCGTCTAATACGTCCTACGTGGCGAAAGCAATCTCAACCACGAATATAGGGTCAATTACCGATTTCCTGGACTAAGGCATAGTCCCAAATATCCTACACTACTACAGATATTCATATGGAATGTAAAACAGTAATGGAACAATAACTCAAATCATGTTACATACACATCTGAATAATATCAACTTAACATAAATGTAAGCATAGGAGATGCTTGAATTTAAATAACTTGGAATGTAACTGCATAAAGGAAATCATGCGCATCAATAGGAGTATTGAGAATCACTTCTCAACGCCCATTACTAGTGTAATCAGTTACACTTAGACCATTCATGCATTTCTACAAACACTTAGCATACATGGAACAACATACATGACGCATGTTAAAATACATGCACTTAGACAATTCCTTTTATCAAGGAGCTGTCATACATGCATCTAGCATACATACATGACAAATAATCATGGCAAACACAAGTGCGTATTTTATACGTATACGGTACTTTATAAATACACTTAGAATACACAAATCTCAATATAGCATAGGCATAACAGGAAAGCGATGTAAACACAACATTTGGCATGTGAAATCTCATCCATAACAAGAATAAATCACTAACTGGGATTGAAAGCCTTGAAAACCATAACCTATACACTTAAAGTCCTCACCTTAAGCGAAGAAAGAACCGCCGAACTGATTTAGACGAGTTGTCTTCGTCAACGGCGCAAGAATACCCTAAAATAAGGATAGAAATGAGATACAACAACACCAAGTCTAATCTAAGCTCTAACACAGGTTAGGGTTAGGTTAACTTACCCCAAAAGATCTCAGAATCGTCAGAGGAACGATTCAAAGTGAAGGTTCAAAGGTGAAGAAGAACAAGGAAGAATCAAGATGATTCACCAATCAATCTCTCTCACTAACTCTCTCTTTTCCACTCTCTCTCTCCAAGCTAGGGTTAGAGAAAATTCGTATGGAAATGAGAGCTAGGGTTTAAGGACTATATATAGGCCTTAAAATGATGGAAATAACCCCAGGGTCAAGGTATACTTAGGTTATAACCAAAGTACGCCTTTCTCGATCCAACGAAGCACTTCTGGTGGGCCTATAACCACGAAAGGTCGGACTTAAGCTCACTGACCATGGATCTAGGTCAGGCAGAGTTTTCATACCGACCGGCTCTTCAGATCAGCCGTGGCGGACCACACTCAATTCAACGGTCACGGAAACTCGATCAGGTCCACAAGCACTAGAATATGCCTGGGCCAACCATCCTGATCAGAGGGTGAAATTGGGTCAGAATCCAACGGTTAGATAGCTTAAAATCGTCGCGCAAGCGACACGACTCAGATTTCATAAAAAGCTTATTAAATTCCAACCGTTCTCACACTCTTCACTCCGAACTCAACCAAATCGACCCAGAACATCAGATCGACGTGATTTTTGAGGTGAAGACCAAGCCCAACTCAGTGACCGCAACAGCCTAAGATCATCGCCATCGGACTTTCGACGCGCGGTCTAGATCCGATCCAGATCTTCAAAAAAATCCCCAGAACAACTGGATTTAGCGATGGATCCCAGATTTCAGAGTAACGTAGCGCTCACTAATCTGCACGTTTAGAGCCATGCAGATACAATTTAAAGTGATTGATGCGAATTTCACAAGCAATCAAGTGAAGCGCTAATTACCCCAAAAACAACTACTTAAGGAAAGATTAGCACAAAATATCCAAGGTCGTTACACTTTAACTTGGGTAAACCTCTTATTAATTCACTTTTGCTCAATCTATAAAGATTATGGCAGTATATATGTCCTAGGCGTTTATGCCATAGTTTGGTCTCATCGGTTTGGATCATGTAACACGATAATTTAGACAAGCTTGAATTACTGAGTATATAGCAGTTCTCAAATGTTCTGCAACCAATTAATATCACAGAACCATTCTCATTAGAAATCTCATACCCTTGGTTTGTGAATTTGATGCTATGTTTGTTATCACAAATTTGAGAGATACGTAAAAGATTATGCTTAAGGCCCTCTACAAACAACACATTCTCAAATGGAGGAAGATTAAAGAGTTGAATTATACCTTGGCCAATAATCCTGCAGTTGCTACCATCACCAAATGTGATTGAGCCATCAATCATATCTTTAAGATTGGTGAACAAATCTTTATCACCTATTATGTGTCTAGAGCAACCACTGTCTAATTACCACTTTGATTGACTTGAAGCCTTGAAAGCGGTGTGCGCAACCAAACAAGAAACCTTAGGAACCCATTTCATTACTATTTTAGGTTTTGGAGTATAATTGGTCTTTCTATACTTGTTGTTGTTGTTATATACTCTACCATTCGAGTTAGATTTGTGAAGCTCCTTAAGTAGATCCACAATTTTCTTGGCTAAGGGGTTATGATTCTGATTTCTATAGTTGATATGGTTGCTTTTAGGTTTCATAGCCTGAAAAGTTTTTAGATTTTTAAAACTATTTTGATTAAGACTTTTCCCTTTTGAGTTAGAGGACTCCCCTTTAACAAACTTAGGAGGAGTGGATTTGCTTTTAGGAGGTGTATTTTTATTGTAGCCCAGGCTAGATCTACAACCACATTTCCTTGATCCGGTTAGTAGTCTTTCTAGTTTAGGATCACCCTGGACATACCTCCAAGTATCCTTCAAACTCAAGAGAGAAGTGACTTCTAGTTTTAGTTTTTCATTTTCAGATTTTAGGTTTTCAATTTGAGAAGTTTTGAAATCTAAATCACACTTAGCTTTTTCAAAAAAATCTGAAAAATGGCATTTTTCTAAGACTAGATTATCAAATTTTTCTTTTAATTTTAAAAACTTTTCTTTTTTGAAGTTTTAATTTTACAGCAATCTATAACTTTCCCTGTATAGGGCATTATAGGCATCTTGTAAATATTCATCATTTTCAGGATCACTTCTCAAATTTTCTTCACTAGTTGAATCACAACTATCTGAGAAACTGAATTTGGCTAGAGTCATTAAGGCTTTAACCTCATTAGTAGAGACTCAGGTTCAGAATCATCTGACTCAGAAGAGGCTTCAGAGCAAGATGATTCATCTCATGTGGCTAACATGCCTTTCTTTTTTGATTTGTCCCTCTTTGGACATTTGTTTGCTAGATGCCAGTATTCATGGTAGTTGAAACATTGACTGTCTTTAATAGATTTTCAATTTTTAGATCTAGTTCTTTTCTTTTCTAAAGGTTTTTAAAAATCTACCCTCTTTTTACTTTTGAAAATCCTATAAAACTTCTTGGCTAATAATGCCATATTATCTTCAGAGTTTTCAAAATCAAAATTACTAACATTTTCATGAGAAGTATTTTTAAAAGACTTAAGGGCAATGGACTTACCTTTAGGAGCTTTAAAGTTTAACTCGTAAGTTTGTAAATAACCAACCAGCTCTTCAACCCTCATATCATCTGTATCACGAAGTTCCTGAATGGCAGTGATCTTTGAATTGAACCTTTCAGGCAATGAGTGTAGTATCTTTGCACATACTTTGCTTTCTGGGATACTATCACCAAGACCCCACATAGAGTTGACTATGTCATTTAACTTAGTATAGAAGTCCATGAAAGTTTCACTTTCTTCCATATGTATTTCCTCAAGCCGAGTGGTGAGGATTTGAAGTTTAGATTTCTTGATAATAGTTGTACCCTCGTGTGTCATTTCTAGAATGTCTCAGGCTTGCTTTGCAGAATTATAAGATATAATTCTTTTGAATTCATCTGGTGATAGTGCACAAGTAATTGCATTTAAAGCCTTTGCATTGACACTACTCTCATTTTTTTTGAAGTGTGGTCAAAGAAAAATAAGGTGCAACTTTCATATATTTGGTTCCATCAGTACCTAAAACTTCAGTGGTAGGAGGGGTCCATCTAGTCACTGTGGCTTGCCACACGCTATCATCTATGGACCTTAAAAAGATCCTCATCTTGGCTTTCCAATAGGGATAATTGGAGCCATTAAAAGGTGGAGGCCTAGTGATTGAGAGGCTATCAAAATTTAACATCTTATAAGCTCAGATCAATTAGCTTAGGAAATGAATCCAAAAAAGAAGAAGCTATTAGGCTCTGATACCACTTGAAAAGGCCGAGCTATACGTCCTAGAGGGGGGGGGGGGGGTGAATAGGAATATACAAAATTAAAAAATAAATGTGGAATTTAAAGAAAGATAACACAATTCAAATAATAATAAAGCACAAGTAAATAACAACCTCAAATGAACTAGTCTTGAGAGGTTGATACAAACTTAGTTCTAAGGACAACCTAACACCAAAAACCAAAGGCTTATGGCAGGACAACCTTACTAGAATATTTGTAAATATCAAAAACCCAAACTAATAAAGAAGTAAAGGAAATAGCAAATAAAATAAACTAAGTTATTACAGCATTCCCACAAGTGCATAAAATAAATTACACCATTCACTACAAATGCTTAAAATAAATTACAATATTTACACACATAATCACATTAAATCATCCACCACAACACCAAGAATTATAGTGGTTAGCTTGTATGTACACCAACTATTAGAAAACAGCCACACAACTACTCCACTCCTAATATCCGCTCCATCGGGATATTAACGTTCACTATGAAAAAGGGTTTTCCAAGGTTTACCTTAAAACCTTCACAATTGTGTCTTTGATTGGGCTTACACAATTCTTAAAACCCCACACTTTGAGATTTTCTAGATCACCTCAGACAAATCAAAAAGAGATTTTTCTAGCACAACCTCAAAAATAAAAAAGATACAAAATTGTAAATAATACTTTTCTGGAAATTCTCTTTTGAAGAAGCTCGGTAGAACATCCGATGAAGACGAAGATGTTCAATTTCCAGTCTCATATATGAAAAGGTTCTAGTTCTAAATGATTTTTAATTAAATCAACCTAGGCTAGCTTGATTTGATTTTAATCTCAAGAAATGGGAAAACTCAAATCCCTTCTTAATATAATATTGGAATAAAAATCTCAAAATTAAATTGCAAAAGCTAATTAAAGAGAATCTAAAATGAGCAATAGCTTAATAAATTCACAAACTTATCTCTCAGAGTGGTGTCTTGATTTCGCTTTAATGAATGAATAATATCTAAAATTTGTGCTCTATTTAAAGGTGAAAATATTGTTCACTCGACTGGTCTAAGGGTCGGATCGACTAGTTGAAGGACCAACAAAATTTTAAATTTTCTAGCGCGATACGATAAGACCATTACTCGACTAGTCGAGTGGCTTGCTCGATTGGTCGAGTGGCCTGCTCGACTGGTCGAGTGGGACCAAAAAATGTTGCTGGACTTTAAGTCGAGCCTGCACGACCTTTCAAGCACTGTTCACTCAACTAGTTGAGCAGTCTTCAGGACTGATAAAGAGTCTAACAGAAAATTCTGAAAAATAGCAACAAACCTTGGACTCATTGAGAAAACTCTTAGACTGGTCGAGCTAGTACTTGGACTAGTCGAACAAGGTGTAAGACTAGTCAAGAAAAGGACCTATAAACATATGAAATGACCCACAAAGAATATGCAATAAATATGACACAATCTAGGGTCATTCTAGGGTCGGAATAATTGAAACATCATTCGCTTTAGAGACTTGATATCTTATGATACTTGAAGTATGAGTTTGATGTCTTGAACTTGAGCTTGAGTCACGCTTGATTTCTTGAGTCTTTAGCGTATAGAGGTTGAACTTCAAAACTTGAACTTGAGTTCTTGAATTTGATCTTGAAACCATGAACTTTAACACTTTTCACTTCAACTTAAAGATGTAAGCAAGTTCGATGAAGATCCACATAACATAAAAATGTATGAACCTGATCACTTTAACTCAAAGCATGATACAAATACTAAATGGTTTAGCACAACAAGATTTGACAATACAACGGGTGCTTGATTTACATAATAGCATTTAAACTATATAAATCAGGTATGGGAATGGTTTGGATAAAAGTCCCTTGTGATAAACCCCACGGCTTGCGATACCACGTACTATCATCCCGACTATAAACACCAGCTTTGTTATTCCTTTTCCATTGTATGCTCTATAGTGAAATATGGAATTTGATTATCTTGTACATGATGATTGGCTATTCTCATGACTCATGATCGTTCATTCGATTAGTATGCCTAAAATTGATCACATGATTTATGATAACCTGACAAATTTTAATAATATGCTTGGTTAAACATGATCACCTATGATAACATGCTTGGTTGATAATATTATTTTGATAAGAAACGAAAGGTATTTGATTTGGGGATTATCTTATTCAATAATAACAAAGAAAGATAAAGAAAAAGAGAACAATAATCATAATATATTTATTAATTCTGACTTCGTTTACATCCTCTTTATCCCTTGATTCTAAGATAAAATATTCATAATTACAAAATACAAGTATTGAATGAATTCGGATATCAATTTCGGGAGTGTTTCAGATCGTAATATGATCTTCTGATTGGAGAAATTGTTGTGCGGAATTGATATTTATTGTCACGCCCCAAACCCGGAAACCGGGCTCACAAAATCGTCGATCACCGAATCCGGTGCCGACAGCCTCCGTAGTACCCCATTCTCGACTCCCAGCGTGTATATGCCAGATTCCGATCCTAGGATCCTACAAGGAGGATTTTCCAACATACATTTAACTCATAATGAGCATAACCACAAGTTTACCCAAATCACAAAGGTAACATCATCATCACATATCCACTAATATAAATATTTACATACAATGCTGAAAGGGAAATACATATATCGAAATCAAAGCTCTAGAAGACAGCTGCACGCTCCAAGCTCAACATTGCTGTGACATAACACCACCTGTACGCATCTATTGTGCATAAGCTTATAGGAAGCTTAGAGGGTGGTGAAAGTTTGTACGGAAGATAAGTGCCAAGCACACAAATACAACGCCATAATCATACAATGTTAGAAATACTGGCAAGATCATGAATCATACGATATCAGAGTAAGAGGAAACATACTGGTAAGTCCATGAGTTATACAATATCATAGTACAAAATGCAAATCAAAATGAGCTAAATATTAGATGCCGAGTATGTAATACAATATGCAAATCCTGGCGAACCACGAATACCATCAACTTCATCTAAGCCATATAAATGCAAAAACATAGTATCTAAAATATTAAATGTTGCTAATGCAATGCAATATGCGGTGCGAATGAAATGACTAAGCTGGAGTGAAGTCGGGATGATAGTACGTAGTATCATAGGCTATGGGGTCCATCAGAAGGGACTTCTATCCAAACCAGTCTCATACCTAAATTTAGATAGCCAGACTCAATGTGGTAAAACCCTGACCTCAGGTTAGTTGTGTGCCCCAACCGAAATCCTTGTCATTGTAAAAGTACATAATAATTAGTTGCGCACCACCAGCCCGAGTGGATAGTGAATGAATAAATGAATGAGTATGCAACTCTTGCTCAATAAGTCCACGTATCAGTACTGTACATCTCTGGGATCATCACCAAGGTCTAGTACACTTTAAGCTGACTACCGCCCCGGCCAACCGCGTAGCCCAGCTAGTGGAAAAGACCTCACTACCCACCTACCAGTAGTATAACAATGCCTACCCAGCTCGTCGATAGTGGACCCATTTGGGAGCTGGTCAAACTCAGCCTAGCTTACAACCCCCTCACTTGGGCAGATAAGGCCACACCCCCTCCCAATCGACCACGACAGAGTGGGAGATGCGGCTTACGGGTATTCGGCAGTCGGGCGCTCATGTATCCACTCGGTCTAGACATTGGGGCGTCTCCTGGCCACGGATGTTTAGGAATTTTCACCCACGAACATCCAAAGTACCTAGATGCTCGAACCAAATATTTTCAGTGTCCCAACTAGTCGTCCACAGTGGAGGCCATGGCCCTGATGTCGCTAGGGTGTATAGTAATCACAACACACAATGTAAGATGAATGAGTCATACAATCCAGTCATGCATCAATCCTATGCATACCGTGCACTCATGTGAGACAATCTCCGCCCATCGGGGAGTCTCATAACAACTTGCCCAATGACATATGCAATGGTCAACCACATCTTATAATAAATATACAAATGATGCGTATGGGCATGTATATGATGCTATGCTATCACATACTCATAATCGGTATCAACAAGCGACATCGATAATCGGCCTTGACAATCGAAATCAGCCTTGACAATCAGAATCAGCCTAACAAAGGGCCTAAGGGAAGGTCATAATGAGGACATTAAACCATCATTGTCCATTAATGTGGACAACGGGATCGACCTCAATAATCGGAATCGGCCTCGACAATCGGAATCGGCCTTGACAGTCGGAATCGGCCTCGACAATCGGCCTTGACAATCAGAATTAGCTTAACAAAGGGCCTAAGGGAAGGTCACAATGAGGACATTAAACCATCATTGTCCATTAATATGGACATTTAACTAGCATTGCTCCCAAGGAGTGACCCACATAGAGCCAAACATATAGTGGGCCTAAGGCTTCAACAATGGCCTAATATACATCATCATGGGCCTCTCTTAAGTGCCTAACACATATCATGATGGGCCTCACTCATGGGCTAATATATAACACATTGGGCCTCGCCATATGGGCCAGAATTATATCACAATGGGCCTCAACAATGGGCCAATACACATCACAATGGGCCACGATATATGGGCTGAAAATATATCTCATTAGGCCTTACCAAATGGGCCGAAAATACATCTCATTTGGCCTTACCAAATGGGCCAGAAATACATCACAATGGGCCGTAAATACATTACAATGGGCCGTAAATACATCACATCGGGCCTCATTATATGAGTCTCATATATAACACGTTAGGCTGCATCACATGGGCCTAATACACATCACTATGGGCCGCTCACATGGGCCTAACACACATCACTATGGGCCACTCACATGGGCCTAACACACATCACTATGGGCCGCTCACACAGGCCTAACACACATCACTATGGACCGCATTAATGGGCCACACCAATGGGGCTCATATACGTCACATTGAACCTCATGCCTGGGTTGCATATACATCAAGTGGGCCGCATTACATGGGCCACACATACGACACATTGGGCCTCGCCAAATGGGCCATAGATAAGCCATAATGGGCCTCATTAAATGGGCTGGAAACACATCACAATGGGCCTCATACTTGTGCCGCATATACATCACTATGGGCCTCATAAATGGGCCCCAAATATATCATGATGGGCCATAAGTCATGGGCCATAATTACTCAACAGGTGGGCCCCATCACATGGGCCTCAAATACATCACCTAGGCCGCATGACATGGGCCTTACACACATCACTTGGGCCTCAATTATACATCGCAGGTGGGCCTCAAATATACATCACTGGTGGGCCTTGTACATGCAGCAAGTGGGCCCTGGATGCTACAAGCGGGCCCTGCACGCTGCAGGTGGGCCCTCCAGATGAATGGTCTACATGAAACACATACGTCACGGTGGGTCGCACTAGCTAGGTGGACGGACGGCGAAGATATACAATATATGCATCAATGGTAGGCCCCAGATGGTACCGTCTAAAATGGACGATGTAAATATACAATGCATACATCTAGTGGGCCCCACCTCCACATGTGTAGCACGCATGGAGTGGGTCCCACACGGATGGTTGGGATATAATACATACCTCGTGTCAGACCACAGAACTTACTGATATCAAAACAGTAGCAAATATAGATGGCGTCCCTAGCAAAATGGACAGTATAAATAAAACTCACACATCACGTGTGGTCCATACAGATGGACGGTGGATACAACACATAAATCATGGAGTCTATGTAACAGATGGCTGAGATAAAACACATATACCAAGGTGAGCCCCACCATACATCACGTGGTGTCCCACCTGCTGGACCACATGATGATGGGCGGCTGGAATAAAACACATATATTAGATGGTGTCCCACCGTCCTTTGTTGGATTGGATGGTGAGGATACAATACATAAATCACTTGGGTCCCACCTGCTGGACTACGTGGATGATATAACAAGGTGGGTTACAGACCCACAAAACTTGCGAATGTCAATACAGCAACTATATAGCTGCTATACACCAGCCAATCCACTTCACACGGAGGTGGGTCCCATGTGGGGCCCTCTGTAACATTTATTTTCCATTCAATCTGTTCATAAGGTCATGAAGACCTAAAAGAAGAAAAAAACAAATTTCATTTTGGTCCAAAACTTCTATGACCCCAAAAAATGTTTCATGGCAGACGTTCAATCCACCACTGCTTCCTACCATGTGGACCACCTGATCTCCCGCGTACGGCTGATTTTTGGGGTGCCCCTCTATCTAAAGGGGCCCCATCAAATGCACGGTTCTGATGTTCAACACACATCACAGTGGGGCCTGCGGCTGGGACCCACGGTTCGTGCCTATCCACTCAGGGCAGCAGCAGGACACTGTTGTAGCATCCTCTGGGTGAGCAGCAGTAGCGCCTGTTGCACATGATTTTTTTAAATTTTATTTTCTTGAGGATTTTCCTAGGTGGGGCTCGCATCAAGAGGATCCACTCCATCCATTGGATTTTATGGCTCATGACAGACCAAACGAGCCCAATATTCAGCATGTTTTGGTGTGTAGAAACATCAAAGTGGGCCCTAATAGATTTTACAGTCAATATCACTGTTTTCTATGATGCGGCCCACCAGATATTCAGATTGGCTTCATTTTTTGGCTCAACGCCTAAAATGAGTTGGGAAAAAGGGTGGACAGTGTGGATTGAATTCATACATTAAGGTAGGGTCCATGTGAGTGTGACCCACCCCCTTTAGGATGAAAGCTGATATTTGTTTTTCCCTCTATACAGTTCAGCAGCAGAGGCTGCTAAACATCCCAAGGCAGGATGGTTAGATGGAATACATTCATCCAGGTGGGGTCACGTACACGTGGCTCATCGGCCACATACGTTGGGGTGGCCCCAAGCACACGTGGCCCACTGATGGACGATTTGGATAAAACATACCTCATGTGGGTCTCATGAGATGGATGGAAAGTGTGGATGAAATCCACACGCAGATGGGTCTCACGGCATGTACGGTGTGATCAAGCATCAAAGTGGGCCACAAAAGGAGAAAAAGAGAGATAGAGAGAGAAAGAGATAGAGAGACATGAGTAGTGGAGGGACCCCACCACTATGGGTCCTTCTTTGAACAATGCATACATTAAGATGGGTCTCACCATATGTGGGCCCTCAAATCACAAAAATCATCGGTAGAAAACCTAAGATCACCCACCTTTTCTGCTTCTTGGACTTCTTCTTTCATCAATACATTTTAGAGCTCTAATGGATGAGATTCAACGGTCGAGATTGGTTTTGGAGGGTGGTGACGGGAGATAGGAAGTGGGCCACACAAAGCTCTCTCATGGAACTTGCTTGGACAATGAGAGAGAGAATTAGAGAGAAAGAAGTGATACGAGAGAAGTGTAACGCCACGAATTTTGAGGGTCGAGCAGAACTCAACTCCCGAGATCCGTCGCATCACTTATGCAACATAAATAATGATGATTGAATGTTGTCCGTATTAGTGCATTAAACATGAATGGGATTACACTAAAGCAGCATATCATACTCCAGAAACAATTTGATTATGCAAGCGGAAGACTGTGATAGATACATAAAGCATATAAGTGATTATAAGTCCTTAGAGTATGAACATGTCACTAGGTTAAATAATTACATGTATAGTTCCAACATTTACAAAATGATAGAATGTAATGGCATCTAGTCTGTATCCCTGTGACCCCATCGACGCAACTCCAAGTCTACATAGACCCACTCGAGAGTTGCATATTGGAGAACTCCTCTTCATAAAAAAATCAAGCTCCATCTCGGAAGCATCACCATCACCTGAAGCTACAACAGAGTCTGGTTGGTGTTTTAAAACACCGTCCTAGAGTGGGAGTGAGTGATCAACTCAGTGGAGCTATAAGGCAAAGGTTAACATGTTATCAATTCAATCAAGCAGTAATGATAAAGCAGTACAACAATCATGTCCTAAATACTCTTGTTAATGTAGGAATGATATGCTGTAATGATGCATGCCCTCGCTTGCCCTCCCTCAGCGACATCATCTCACGATCGCGACATGCACCACTCCGGACACGTGCGATTCCTCGCCAAAGCATATACAATGTGGTGCATGATCGTGTTAGCCAATACTCAATTATGTTTATTCATACATCTAGTTCAGGAAGCTAAGGTACCTCCCTTTATATCATTTACCCAAACAATGATCTATCTAGGGTTGTAAATCCTAGTTAATCACATACGATAAGCAAGTCATAGGGCAACGTCAACCCTGATTTAAAAATAGTGGACAGGCAAGTTCAGGTCAGTATGGGAGGCTCATCACCTCGGCGTAGGCCTAGTTTATACTCGACGTCACTATAGAAAGGCTTGTCACCTTAACGTAGGCCGATAGCTCGAATATAGTGTCCTATACCACCGTATTTGCCTCACGAGTTTGGGTTGCTCAATGGACACTACGGGGAAGCTCGTCACCCCAACGTAGGTCGACAGCTCAACCACGATGTCCCACACCACCATGCTCGGCTCATGAGTCTTAGCGGATCGTGGTACTAAGGTTAAACAGGCTTTTCACTGGTAAGTGGTACGTTAGATTCAAGCAGTAGCGTCCATACATGGTGAACATACATTAGGCCAATCGGGTTACTTGACAAGCTCGACTGGTATGAGCGCACGTTAAATTAATCGACATGGAGTGCATATGCACTCCTCGTGGCCGAACCACTGTCGATAATCATCGTACAACTCGAATTCATCGAACGTATCCATTGTGGCGAACTAGTTCGGCCATTGATTGTAAACTGTTACCGATTGCCTGGACTACGTATTAGTCCCAATCATACATAAACACAATAGGCATTCATATGTGATAGTTAAACAACATGTGACAACCAATTCAAATATAAATCTCATTTAGCATTTTAACAAACACATAGTGCACATGTTATCATACATAGGCATTTCATCCATAACTCACGTAGTAACAAGATAGGTTACATAAAGGAATCTGTAACCATAGATAAGGTAATTGAGAATCCTATCTCAATGTCCTTATTAAATACATTTCAAGAAGCAACTTCTCATTCAGACATTTTATCATACGCTTAGACTACACATATCAACATATATGTAATAAATTTGTTATAACATATATTATAGCAAATCCTTTCACAAAGGAGTTGCCACACATAAAATAATCATGTATTCTCAATTAATAATCATGGCAAGCACAAATCATAATTCTATATTCATACAGACATTTCAAAAAACACATGTAATGCATTATATTCAACATAATTCATATATATGTGTAATATAAGGAAACCATCGCATCTTTTTTTTTTTTTCCAAAAGAAAATTGAAATTTTTTTATTCAGTAAGGAAGCTTCACATGTAAGTACATGTGACAGCAGTCAAGTCAGTCATAAATCATTAACTAACATTAAAATCCTTGAAAACCATCACCTAAACATTTATAGTCTGCACCTTTCGCCGATACGCTGATTACGAACACGGTTCGTGCACTACACCTTTTTCTACAGCACAATGGCTACCTAAATCATGAAATAGATTAACTATTTCACTAATTCCTCTATTTGGATTCCTAAAATAGATTAGGGTAAGGATTTCTTACCTAAAAATGGATTCAGATTTGACAGTGTAGCGACACGGGATAGATGATTCAGCCCATGGAGTGGTGGGAATGAATCTCAGCAACTCTCTCTCTCTCTCTCTTATCCTCACTCTTTCCTTCCTTTTTCTCTCTTCTCTCTCCTAGGGTTTTAGGAAATTCGTATGGAATGAGAGAGGGTTGGGTTTAGGGCTTTAAATAGGCCAAGAAGTGATGTTAATGGCCCCAGGGCTATGATATACTTAGGTTATAGCCAAAAGTCGTCTGTTTTGGGCCAATGGAGCTCATCTGGAGGTCCATTACCTGCATACGGTCTGAAGAAAGTTTCCAGACAATGGATCTATGTCAGGTTAAGATTTCGGTCTGATCGGATTTGTGGATCGATCGCGGAGGACCAGTTTCAGTTTAACGGCCATCATCACTTGATCAGGGCCACAAGTACACTGACATGTGTTGGAAAATTTTCCTGATCCAAGGGTGTAGTTGGGTCAGAATCTGATGGTCTGAAACCTTAGATTTGGCCTGCAAGTGAATGACCCAAATCACTTAAGTTTGAGTTCGTTTTCTAAAGATATTCATGTTTCTCACACACTTTGCTCCAAGCTCGAATTGTGCGCTTTTGGATATTATTTGGACTTGATTCCCAAGATGGTTGTCAAGCCCAGTAAGGTGGTCATAACCTTATAGTTTCTTGTTAATTGGACTTTTGATGCGCGGTCCTGGTCTGATACTGAGTTTCAAGTTGCTCCCGAGAGCAACTGGGTTTTGAGATTTCTCCTAGGTTTCTAGGTAATGTAAAGTTAGTGATTCTACTGGGTTTGGGTCTTGCAGTTTATATAGAAAGTGGTTCAAGCTAATCTACTAATTAATTTAGTTAGTACTTAGTTAATTTTTGTCTAATTTCTACATAATTTGATCCTTAGCGATTTCTGCCTGAGGTGATACTCGGGTCTTTGTACAGATTTTTCCGAGAGGTTACAATCTACCCCCCTTAAAGAAAAATTTCATCCTTGAAATTAGTACCTTTTCGTACTCCTCGAGAATCTGAGGGTAGTTCTTACGGACCTCTGCTTCTGTTTCCTAAGTAGCTTCTTCCTTTGTGTGATGCGTCCACAGTACTTTCACAAGCGGGATAACTTTACTACGCAACACTTGTTCCTTCCTGTCTAGGATACTGTCGGTCGCAATATATAAGTAGCATCTTCACTCAATTGTACCTGCTCCCATTTGATAATGTGGGAAGGATCAGGAACGTATTTCTTCAGCATCGATACATGAAATACGTTGTGCACGCCTGCGAGTGGCGTGGGCAAAATAAGGTGGTACGCTACCACCCTCACTCTAGTATCTGGAATGGGACAATGAATCTTGGTGTGAGTTTCCCTTTCTTTCCAAACCAAAGGACTCCCTTCATTGGGAAACCTTTAGAAACACTTGGTCCCCAACCTCAAACTCTAGCGGTCTCCATCTCGTATCGGCGTAACTCTTCTGCCTGCTCTGTGCCGCCAGAAGTCGACGCCTGATAATGTCGATCTTCTCTGAGGTCGTCTGTACTAACTCCGGGCCAATCAAACTCTTCTCGCTAACCTCTGCCTAGCATGCGGTGCTCGACATGGGTGCCCATACAAGGCCTCGTAGGGGGCCATGCCAATAATTGCCTGAAAACTGTTGTTAGAAGTGAACTCAGCATAAGGGAGACAATCATCCCAACTGTCCTTGAAATCAAGTACACAAGTGTGCAAGATATCTTTCAATACTTGATTCACCCGTTCCATCTGCCCATTTGTCTGTGGGTGGAATGCGGTACTAAACTTCAGTGTCACACCCATTGGTTCCTGGATATGAGTCCAGAAGATAGATGTGAATTGCGTGTCTCAGTCTGACACGATCTCCATAGGCACTCCATGCAGACGTACTATCTCCTTAATGTACAGCCTGGCCAAATCGTCTGCTGAGTTTGAGACTCTAATCGGGAGAAAATGATCCAATTTCATCAATTGGTCCATAATCACCCAGATGGAGTCATGTCCCTTCCTCATCTTCGGTAAGCCTGAAATGAAATCCATAGAGATGAAATCCCATTTCCATTCAGCTATAGGCATGGGCTGAAGTAAACCAGGAGCTCGGCGATGTTCGGCCTTGACCTACTGGCATGTGAGACAACGGGATACATAGTCTGCTATGTGGGCCTTCATGTTGTCCCACTAGTACGAGTGCTTCATATCTCGATACACTTCGTGCTACCAGGATGCATCGCCATCTTTGAATTGTGAGCAGCTTCGAGAACTTCCCTTCTCAAGTCATGAAGGTTTGAGATGCATAGGCGACCGCGATAACGTAAACCCCCATCCGTACTAACTCTCCATTCAGAGTCCTCATTGTTACTAGCTCACTTTCTTAACTCTACTAACCATTCATCTTCCCCCTGAGCCACTATGATTCGATCATCAATAAGTGGCTGTAGGCGAATATGTCCGACGCTCTCGAACGACTCTTCTACCATAAGTTTCTACTCAAAGTCTCTCATAAATTTGACCATGTTCCATTCCTCTATCATTAGCGGAGCCGCAAATGTTATCATCTTCTTGCGGCTCAACACGTCTGCCATAAGGTTGGCCTTGCCAGGATAGTAGGAAACCTCAAACTCGAAGTCCTTCAAGGTTTTCATCCATCGTTGTTGCCTCATATTCAAGTCTCTTTGTGTGAATATGTATCTGAGGCTCTTATGGTCGCAAAAGAGCTCTAACTCCTCTCCGTAGAGGTAATGTCTCCAGAGCTTTAATGTAAAGATGATGGTCGCTAACTCTAGGTCGTGCATAGGGTAGTTTTCCTCGTGCTTCCTCAACTGTCGCGATGCATAGGCAATCACTCTCTCCTTCTGCATCAGAACACAACCCAAACCAACACGAGACGCGTCAGTGTATATCGTGAAAGGCTGCTTCTACCTTCTCATTCCAGGAAAACTTGACCCCCTGCTCTGGCAATACTAGCACGGGTGCAGATGTCAACTTGTCCTTCAGTTCCTGAAAGGCTGCTTCTGCCTTCTCATTCTAGGAAAACTTGAAATCTTTTCGTGTGAGCTAAGAAAATGGTCTGGCTATCTTGGAAAAGTCTCTAATGAAACAACGATAGTAACCTGCCAATCTGAGGAAACTCCTCACTTTAGTGACCAAACCGGGCTACTCCCAGACCTGAACTGCGGTCACCTTAGCAAGGTCCATAGCTATTCCTTCTTTTGACATCACATGTCCCAGGAACTTGACCTCTTCTTACTAGAAGTCACACTTCTTGTACTGGGTATACAATTGGTTCTTCCTAAGCGTATCGAAGATTTCTCGTAGGTGCTCCTCGTGATCCTTCTGACTCTTGTAGTATATTAGGATGTCATCTATAAATACGATGATGAATCGGTACAGATACGGCCGAAACACCCGATTCATCAGGTCCATGAACATGGCGGGTGCATTCGTGAGTCCAAATGACATCACGAGGAACTCGTAATGCCTAAAGCTGGTTCTGAACGCTGTCTTCTGCACATCTTCATCCCTGATGCGCAACTGGTGATACCCTGACTGCAAGTCGATCTTTGAAAAGTACTGTGTCCCTTTTGACTGATCGAATAGATCATCTATCCTGAGCAAAGGATACTTGTTCTTCACTGTCACTTGGTTCAATCTATTATCATCAATACACAATCGCAGTGAGCCATCCTTCTTCTTCACAAATAGCACGGGTGCTCCCCAAGGAGACACGTTAGGCCGTACAAAACTTGAATTTAACAGGTCATTAATCTGTCTCCTCAATTCCTCCATCTCACATGGAGGCATGCGATACGTGGGTAAGGAAATGGGTGTTACACAAGGCACCAGGTCGATAGTAAAGTCGATCTCGCGCCAGGGAGGTAATCCAGGTATCATCTTAAACACTTTCCAGAAGTGCTAGACCACGGGCATGTTTCCAAGTGTCGGACCATTATGATCTTTCAATAGGGCAGAATAAAAAAGAACCCGGAAGGGGCAACTGACCTGAATGGGGAATGTGAAGGTCGTGTTTTTGGGTCCGTGTGCCATCATCAATCGGGTCTCACAGTCAATCTTGGCCCTCATTTCAGTTAGCCAATACATGCCGAGGATGACGTCGTAATGGTATATCGTGGTGACAATCAGGTCAATGCATATCATTCTGCTCCCTAAATCTATCAAGTAGCCCTCACACAACTTAGTGGTATCTGTAAAAGTTCTTGCTACTGTGATAACTCTCACCCCATTCATAGGGGTCGTATTCAGCCCTAAGCGCTTGACCGTAAATATGATATCATCAAAATAGTGGACCCAGTGTCCACCAACAGAAATACGGGTGTACCTTGGATGTGGGCAGTGACCTCGAAGGCTAAAGGCACTATAGCTACTGACTCAGACGCTTCAGCTGCAAGCGCATGTACTCGCGCCTGTTGAGTATGGTTCAGCTGCGGTGCCATAGGCTGTTGAGGCAGCCTAAATCAAGGTGCAAGTGGTGTGATCGTAGAGGTGGAGCTGAGATGGCCTGAGGTAACTGACGGTTGATCTTTTGAGGAGGGGCGAAGCCGTTTCCCTCATCTTGGTGAAGCAGTAAGTGTCAGTGTGGCCCGACCTCTTGCAGTAGGTGCACCACAAGTCTGATCGCCTCAACTGAGTTGGTGGAGTCGTAAGTCTGGGAGACGAATCTGTGCGTGGCCTCTTGCCGAGGAACGGTCTGCTCGGTAAATCTGGTCGAGGCTCGGACCTACAGGTACGCATGATTGGGATAGTCTGTCCCCGTCTTTCTTAGCTCACAGAGACATGTTTACTAGCTCAGCATAGTTAGAAATGCTAGCGCATCATATCTTCGTATGTATCTCAGGTCGCAAACCCTCAGAAAATCGCCGCATTCGCATCAACTCATTTGCTAATATCAATGGAGCGTATCTGGCCAGCTCTGTGAACCTATTTTCATACTCGGCCACAGTCATTTCTCCCTAACGGAGGTGAAGGAAGTCACTCTCCTTCTCGTAACGGTACGTGAGGGGAAAATACTTCTCATTGAAGTGGATCTCAAAAGCTTCCCATGTCCATTCATACTCAGCAGCCACTGTCCTTAGGATGCTGTCCCACCAGAGACTGGCTTCCTTCTCAAACATATACGTGACCAACTCAACCTGCTCTACTTTAGTGCAGTGCAGCGGCTTCAGCATATTAGAGATGCGGTCAAGCCAATATTCGACCTCCTCGGGTCTGTGAGTACCCACAAAAGTGGGAGGTCGGAAGACTAAAATCACTCAAATAAGCTATTGGTACTCAGGTTCCTAAAAGGGTGCACAAGTGGTACAGGTGGAACCACATTCATGTTCTGGGTAAGGGCCCCAGCGATGGTGGTCCAAATCTACTGCTGCTGCTGCATAAGGAGCATCATCTGCTCCAATCTATCAGGAGGAAGAGCCTGATGCATGTGGGGCGTCAATAAAGACGCACGGTTCTATTCTGAAACTGGTGGTGTAATAGGTGTTGGCCCATTTGTAGGGCCAGTGGCTGGCTAAGGATCTGACATCATGTCACTGTCAGGGCCCAAACTGGGGTCCGTGTAGCTATCGCTTAGGGGAGGTGTCCCGTCAAACGATCCGCCAAGTGCAAGACGTGCTGTAGTCCGAGTGACTTTCGGAGGCATTCCCTATACACAACATAGGGTGCAACACGTGTAAGATTTTGCATAACAACACTCAATTTCTTAAGCATTCTACACATTTCATAGCAAAAGGAGTTGCATGCATTTCATTTAACCAAAATTTTCACAATAAATGAGATGTAGTATTACATGGATCATAACAGAAGATGCATGTGAGCTAATCCAATCAAAGCTTTAAACACCAAAACACACCAACAACTCTACCCTACTACTAGGCCTATCAAGGCTGTAGCATAGGAAGCAATAAAAGCAAGGAAAGGAAAGACCTAATGATGACTACAACATAAGACCAGTCGTCTGAATCTAGTGATGGTGGGGGAGTGCCCTTGTCCTGTAGACAGCACAGGAGAGCCTTCAAGGTGCGAGATACCTTCTTAAATTTCTATTTCATGAAGGCCCTATTCTCTTCAAGTTCGGCCTGGGTCTCTCTGACCTCCTGTCTCAGGTTGACTTGGCCCTTCTCGATCTGAGCCAAGCGGGCTTCTAAAGCAGCCCGATCAAGGTGGTGCTCATGTGTAGCAGGTGAAGAGCCCTCATCAGAGTCTTGGGCCTCCTCCTCTTCCTCTTCCTGCTCTCCCTCTTCCTTGCTTCCTTCCTCTATCTCATTTTCTTCCTGTTCTTCATCACTTTCTTCCTCTTCACTTCCCATCTCATCCTCACTGTCATCGAGTCAGGCTTGATGTTGTTGTGGCCTGATACCCATGTTGTTAAGCATAGTGTCATTGATGAAATAGATCGGTGCAAGATTTTCTGAGCCAAGTCTGTAGCCGAATTCGTGAGCAAGCTTGCATTTCAGTTGGCTGAATGGGTGTGAAATGTCTGTCCTAGGAGAGTGTGCAGTCTAAACTATCTGTAGCAGTATGTATGTAGGCAGGCACAACTTGTCTCCTTACCCAGCCTTGTATAGGAAATCTACCATCAAATGCATGCATTCGCTGCGATTGCTCCACCTAGGATACACGTTGTGTGTGAATATGTGGTGGAGTAGGCAGAAGTCATGAGTCATCTTGGTCGCCAGGAGGCTGTTGCCTCGATTCCAGTGGATCAATCGGCCGTAAAAGAATCGTGTACGATGATCTCTTTCACGCATACTCCTGAGGCTTCTCTCCCTAGCATGTACCTCTCCATGCGGAATCCCCATAATTCGGGCTATCAAGTCTACATCGACAATGGCTTTCCGTCTTACCACGAGGATAGAGAGCTGTAGAGGGTCCAACAGTGGATCTCGTATGTGGGCGTAAAAGGCTCGGACAGTGCTCTCATTCGCACACGACTTGCCCTCAAATATAGGACCCCATCCGGCATCCAACAAGAGGTCCATCACCGAATAAAGACCAAATAGTTTTTCGTCCACATGTGCTTCAAAGATGACTCTACGACCTTGGAACCTACCATGTGCGATGCCCAGTGGTAGGGCCCTTTCGAGAGGAGTTTGGGGATCGAGATCCCGCTTCGTCTTTAACTCTCGTGCGGTGCTTGTACTTACTTCAGCGCCTGATTTTTACTTTCTTGGACGGGTTGGGTGGCTAGGCCCAGTTTCATCAGTGGAAGCCCTCTTTTTCCCCATGAAGGAAAGAAGTGTGGAGAGAGAGAAGATCGCAGCCAGGAGCTCGAAAAGAGCTATGAGAGTGAAATAAGATGGAGGGATAGGATGGATTGGTGGACTTTGAGATTTTTGAGACAAAAGAGAGGGTTTGTGTTCAAATGGGAAGAAATAAGGGAGATAGGACATGAGTTTGAAAGGAATGGTGGGAGGTGGGTATGTTGTGAAGAAGAAGAAGAAGATATGAGAATGTGGAGGTGGATTTGAGTTGGAAAATCAGATTTTTGAGAGCTTGGAGGGGTTTAGAGGCTAGGTAGGAGTGAAATGAAGTAAAAAGGGGAGATACAAGGTGTCCCACATGATTTCGTGGGCCCCACGTGCGTGTACAACGATTGGTCCGCCCGGCCTGCTGCAGCTCGACAGGCTCGCTGAATGTGGACCACGAGGCCTCGCGGTAGGGGCGATGCCATCACGGTACACTGGACGTAGAGCAATGGCATTGCCCTAGGGGCAATGGCATCCCCTCCCGGGGTGCTGGAAATGTGCAAGGTCCACTTTGGTCCCCCTCAATTTACGCCATTTGGTCCCCCGAGTCTGTTTGAGATGTTTTGAGTCCCATCTCGCGCATATTCACACGTCCCGGTCATTTGAGTGTGGAATATGTTAAATTATCTTCTAAACCCATTGACTGATGGTTTAGCAAAGAACTGGGATCACCTCACATGGTCACAGATGCACACGGGTCCCATTTCAATGGTTAGTTTTGCCCGTCGGTGGAACTTAGAATCCTACATTTGTTTCTACATTTTAATCGCCCCCTCCTAAGTCAAAGTATGTCAGAGTGCATCGTGTGTCCATAACCCAGGTCCATTTTAATCCAAATCATGCTCTATACCAACTTGTAACACCCCGAATTTCGAGGGTCGAGTAGAACTCAACTCCCGAGATCCGTTGCATCACTTATGCAACATAAATAATGATGATTGAATGTTGTCTGTATTAGTGCATTAAACATGAATGAGATTACACTAAAGCAGCATATCATACTTTAGAAACAATTTGATTACACAAGGGAAGACTGTGATAGATATATAAAGCATATAAGTGATTGTAAGTCCCCAGAGTATGAACATGTCACCAGGTTAAATAATTACATGTATAGTTTCAAAATTTATAAAATGATACAATGTAATGGCATCTAGTCTATATCCCTGTGACCCCATCGACACAACTCCAGGTCTACATAGACCTGCCCGAGAGTTGCATATAGGAGAACTCCTCGTCATAAAAAAAATTAGGCTCCGCCTCGTAGGCATTGCCATCACCTGAATCTACAATAGAGTCTGATTGGTGTTTTAAAATACCATCCCAGAGTGAGAGTAAGTGATCAACTCAGTGGAGCTATAAGGCAAAGGTTAACATGTTATCAATTCAATCAAGCAGTAATGATAAAGAAGTATAATAATCATGTCCTAAATACTCTTGTTAATGCAAGAATGATATACTGTAATGATGCATGCCCTCGCCTGCACTCCCTTAACGACATCTCACGATCGTGGCATGCACCACTCCGGACACGTGCACTTCCTCACCAAAGCACATGCAATGTGGTGCATGATCGTGTTAGCCAATACTTAATTAGGTTTATTCATACAGCCGGTTTAGGAAGCTAAGGTACCTCCTTTTATATCATTTACCCAAACAATGATCCATCTAGGGTCGTCAATCCTAGTTAAGCACATACGATAGGCAAGTTATAGGGCAACATCACCCGTGATTTAAAAATAGTGGACAGGAAAGTTCAGGTCACTATGGGAGGTTCGTCACTCGGCGTAGGCCTAGTTTATACTTGAGGTCACTATGAAAAGGCTCGTCACCTTAGCATAGGCCGACAGTTCTAATACAGTGTCCTATACCACCGTATTTGTCTCACGAGTTTGGGTTGCTCAATGGACACTCCAGGGAGGCTCGTCACCCCAGCGTAGGCCGACAGCTCGACCACGGTGTCCCATACCACCATGCCCAGCTTATGGGTCTTAGCAGATTATGGTACCAAGGTTAAACAAGCTTTTTACTAGTAAGTGGTACCTTAGATTCAAGCAGTAGTGTCCATACACGGTGAACATAGATTAGGTCAATCGGGTTACTTGACAAGCTTGACTGGTACGAGCGCATGTTCAATTAATCAACATGGAGTGCATACGCACTCCTCGAGGCCTAACCACTGTTGATAATTACCGTATGACTCAGATTTATTGAACGTATCCGTTGTGGCGAACTAGTTCGGCCACTGATCGTAAACCATTACAGATTGCCTGGACTATGTATTAGTTCCAATCATACTCAAACACAATAGGCATTCATATGTGATAGTTAAATAGCATGTGACAACCAATTCAAATATAAATCTCATTTTAGCATTTTAATAAACACATAGTGCACATGTTATCATACATAGGTATTTCATCCATAACTCACGTAGTATCAAGATAGGTTACATGAAGGAATCTGTAACTATAGATAAGGTAATTGAGAATCCTATCTCAATGCCCTTATTAAATACATTTCAAGAAGCAACTTCTCATTCAGGCATTTTATCATACACTTAGACTACACATATCAACATACATGTAATAAATTTGTTATAACATATATTATAGCAAATCCTTTCACAAAGGAGTTGCCACACATAAAATAATCATGTATTCTCAATCAATAATCATGGCAAGTACAAATAATAATTCCATATTCATACAGACATTTCAACAAACACATGGAATGTATTATATTCAACATAATTCATATATATGTTTAATACACGGAAACCATCGCATCTAAGTACCTGTGACACCAATCAAGTCAGTCATAAATCATTAACTGACATTGAAATCCTTGAAAACCATAACCTAAATGTTTATAGTCCGCACCTTTCATCGATACGCCCATTACGAACACGGTTCGTACACTACGCCTTTGTCTATGGCACAACGGCTACCTAAATCATGAAATTAGTTAGCTATTTTACTGATTTCTCTATTTGGATTCCTAAAACAGATTAGCGTTAGGATTTCTTACCCAAAAATGGATTCAGATTTGATGGTGTAGCGACACAGGAGAAATGATTCAACCCGTGGAGTGGTGGGAATGAATCCCAGCAACTATCTCTCTCTCTCTCTCTCTTTTCCTCACTCTTTCCTCCTCTTTTCTCTCTTCTCTCTCCTAGGGTTTTAGGAAATTCGTATAGAATGAGAGAGGGGTGGGTTTAGGGTTTTAAATACGCCCAGAAGTGATGTTAATGGACCTAGGGCCATGGTATACTTAGGTTATAGCCAAAAGTCGTCTGTTTCAGGCCAACGGAGCTCATCTGGAGGTCCATTACCTGCACACGGTCCGGAGAAAGTTCCCAGACAATGGAGGATCTATGTCAGGTTAAGATTTTGGTCCGATCGGATTTATAGATCGACTGCGGAGGACCAATTTCAATTCAACGGCCATCATCACTCGATCAGGGCCATAAGTACACTAACATGTGTTAGGAAATTTTCCTGATCCAAGGGTGTAGTTGGGTCAAAATCTGATGGTTTGAAATCTTAGATTTGGCTTACAAGCGAACGGCCCAAATCACTTAAGTTTAAGTTCATTTTCTAAAGATATTCACGTTTCTCACACACTTTGATCAAGGCTCAAGTTGTGCGCTTCTGGATACTATTTGGACTTGATTCCCAAGATAGTTGTCAAGCCCAGTAAGGTGGTAATAACCTTATAGTTTCATGTTAATCGAACTTTCAAGATGTAGTCCTGGTCCGATACGGTGTTTCAAGATGCTCCCGAGAGCAATTGGGTTTTGAGATTTCTCCTAGGTTTCTAGGTAATGTAAAGTTAGCGATTCTACTAGGCTTGGGTCTTGCAGTTTGTATAGAAAGCGGTTCAAGCTAATCTACTAATTAATTTAGGTTAGTACTTAGTTAATTTTCCTCTAATTTCTACATAATTTGATCCTGAATGATTTCTGCCTGAGGTGATACTCGGGTCTTTGTATGGATTTTTTCGAGACGTTACAAGAAGTGATGGGAGAGAGGGATGGTGAGTGAGTGATGGGTGATGGGGAGAGTTGACTTTGGGGATGGGTAGTTGTACTTGGGGATGGGTATGAGTGATGGGATGATATGTACTTGATTGATATGATTGATGAGATTGATGTGATGAATTCTCTTGGGATTAGCAACGCGCGACATTTTCCTCGAACTGAACATGCGTCCACATCTCCTGGCACGGGTATCGCCTCGGCATGTAATACGTGGCGTTGGAACCGCGACGACGACGTAGTCGCAAGGGTGCAAGTCTCGGGTCGAGCTGACTCTAAAATACAGGATATGACTCTGAGTCGTGCGTAACTACCAATTACAGATTGCGAGTCACCGGAATTCGACTGGGTGGACCGCGGAAGCCTACGGAACAGTACATGTTAGGATACGGGTCTTACATTTATCTTGATCAATCTTGTAGGCTTGAAATACTTTGACCCATTGGCATGAATTAAGCCTTCCTCAATATCCTCAAGAAGATAGTTTTCTTTTTATCTAAAACAATCTGTCTGCGTATTAGGGCTGTTGCGTGGGTAGGTTGTGAACGCGGGTCATTTCATTATGCAGGCCACTTCATCACGTGGGCCACCCATTGCGCGCCGCACAACAGATATGCCGGATACCTGGGTTTCTCGAAGTATCTGAAATCTCCTTTTATTCCTGAAATCTTCCAATCGATACAAATAAAGAGGATGGTAAGGTATTTATAGGCTTTCACACATGCGAACTCTCTCATTCGCGTAATGAGTAACCTCAATACTTTGTTGCACGAACACAATGGGTCTTCCAAACTCTTGTTGCGCACTACATAACAAACAATTATGAATTTTCTTCTCTTCTTATTTTTTTATGCTTCAATAGATGCCCCCTTGATCCTTCATTTGGCTTCTTCCTTCAAGATGAAATGAAGGATTAACTCATAAAAAGAAAACACTTCTACATGGCTTTGTGCGCAACCAACATGTTCTTTACACTATCGGGTCCGTGCAATGGACCCATTTCCAAACTACTATATATATGAGTGCCAACTTCTCATTCAATCACTTAGAGTTTTTTTAGGAGAAACCTTTTGCACATCATTCATCTTCCGCACAACAAAACCCAACATGCAACTAAGCTTTACGGGTAACAAACCTGACAGGCGACTGAACTTCATGCGCAACAGAACTTCTCGCGCAATCAGATTTGTTTTACAAAAAATTTTCAAATACCCAACTTTCACTTCTGGCTAAGACTCTTCTAAAATAACCAAATTCTTCCTGACAACCTTTCATTTTATCTTCTTAATATAACTGGAAATACGTCTGATAATCTTTGACCCGCAAATAAATTTACGAAACAATCATGAACTTCTGCCAATAGGGCTATGTCTTCAAGAAAGAAGAATCATGCATCTCACCCAAAAGCCAGACAAGTCACCCAAAACTCTTGGAATTGTATAGAAATTCATGAGGAAACCTTTGAATTCCATAATCCATCTGAGGATGAAATGATCGTCATCCCTATAAATATACGATGTCATTGGTCAATTCTTCATAATGAATCGATTGATCAAATGGTCCGAAACAATCTTGTTCCTGCAGATAACTGGATTATGACGAAATCAAGAATTTTAAAAGAACATTTGGAAGAGAATGGGTCCTGTCAAAGGATCGGTAGAATTCATAAAATGTGATTCTTACGTCCATGCTATGATCCTCAGAAACCCTTTCCAACTCATTACTTCAAGACTGCCCAACAACACTTTTTCATTGAAAGATTACCCTGGAGCACAGAAGGATTCATGATGATAGGCCTTTTATCTCCTCGATATTATTATAGTGCCTGGGCTCGAGCCATTGCTCGGAAACATGCCGACATTCTGAAGCAAATTTACCTTTTTGATGTAATCATAGCCATGTCAGAATATTTCTGTGGGGATTGAGCTATTTTCAAAGGTTTTCTTAACCATTGGTCTCCAATTACCAATTCATTCCATCTTCCTTTAGGTGAAATTAGTATCACCTTGTGGGATCTTCTTTGCATAACAGGTCTTCCTATCATGGGTGATGTTTTTGATGAATATGTGCCTTCAAACGAAGAATTTTCTCTTACCTCTGCATGAAATTATAGATTCGAGGTTTTAAAACCTGCCCTCGAACTCTTCAGAGAAATGACTAATTTTCCACAACCTGATGAAATTAATTCTCTTGACTGGCTGGCTTATTTCTCTCGAAACCTACAATACATTTCTCCCTTTTTCTTTTCTCTTTCAGAATCTTCATATTTATGTCATCTATTTGATAATTATATCATATCTTGACAGCTTCGTGGCTCAGAATCATTGAGACCTCAAAATTATTTATGAGAATATCAAGAGTACTGCTGAATATAGTTCTTCTCGCGAACTGGCTACTTTCTTAACTTATTCTAAGCTTGGTGATATTTCCTAATTCAACACAAGTAGAAATCATTAGGCGAGCACTCTTTGTGGTTGCAGGCGCGATGGAAGAAGGTCAGAAGTATTCATTAGCTCCTCTAGTCCTTTGCTCGTTATATTATGCTTTCGGAGATGTCATTTCCGGCTAGAGGTGGGCGTCGAGTCGAGTCGAGTCGGACCGGATTGGGTCCAACTCGACTTGGTCCGAAACTTTCAATGCATGACCCGAACTTGATCCGATCCAGGACCGAGTCCGGGTCCTCGGACTTGATCCGATCTGTTGCACTGCTGGCCTGACCCGAACCGAGTTAGACTCGGCCAGGGAAACCAAGTCGGATCAGGTTGGGTATGGTTGGGATTGAATCATTTGTTTTAATTTTTTTTTACAGTGTAGTCCACTTGATCTTTAGATTTGTCTTATTTTTCGGCTGAGGGCTCAAGATGAGCCCGCCAAATGGATGGACTATTTAGATATAACACATATCTCATGATGGGATCCACATAACTTGCTAACGTTAATACACAAGCGCCGTACACCCGCCAGTCCGCTTCTCGTTCAAAAGTTGAGACGGTTATGGGTTACACTCCCATTAAAACATTCATAATCATTTTTTGGGCCCACCGAGGCGTGGTTCACAAATCCAGACCATCCATTATGTGTGTCCCACTTGAATAAGGGGTCACACCAAGTTTTAGATACATCCAATTTTTTATGTGGGCCCCACCAAGTGTTTTTATATGTTTTAGGAATGTCTTCACATGATTTTAGATGGTATGGCCCACCTGAGTTCGGTATACGGCTGATTTTTAGGATATCCCATAATTAAAAGAGGACCTATCAAATGCACGATGTTGATGTTAGACACGCATCACGGTGGGGCCCACACAATTCGACCTCATGGGAAGTTCCCATGAGCTTGATTGCATAGAACTATTTCCTTGTGTGTGGCAGTTTGGCAAGCTCGGTCCTCAATGCACCTTTAGCCATGAGCTGCCTGAGAGGACTGATTGGTTTCTCCCCCTGCCATCAGCAATGGCTAGTGGTCAGTGCTCTGTGGACCCCACCATGATGTATTTATTTCATCCATGTCGTCCATCTATTTTTCTAGATCATTTTATGGTATTAAACCAAAAATGAGGTATATCCCAATCTCAAGTGGACAACATTACAAGAAACAATGTTGAATGAACATTGAGCGGTTCGGATTCCAAATCGGATCAGTCCGAATTGGCCACTGATCCGAACTCGACTCGATGTACGGTCGGATCTAAGTTGGCCTACTCGATCCGGCCCTTCGGTTCGAATCGAATTGGGTCGAATCCATCGGATCGGATCAGATCCATCGAATCGGGTCGGATTTTACCCAACTTTATTTCCGACTATAAAGGTTCAATCTCCGAGCCTTCTTTAATTTATGCTCCTTGGCATTTCTTTATAGGCTGGTTAGGAGTATACTTTCCTTGGACCTTTGCTAATTTAGAAAGAGCTTATTCAAATCCTCATAGGCTCCCATTTCAACATATCAACTGAGGAAGATGATCGAAAAATCAAATGGTTGGGTCATCGGAAAAATAGAGAACAGTGATCCTATTACTTCTTTCAGTTTCCGTTCGTTAGCTTTCCAAAGGACATTGATGATGATTCTATCTCTTTTAACAAACATTCATTCCTTGTTTCTATTAGGTCCAATACTCTTTCATTGAGAGAAGGTAGCAAATTTTTAGCAGGAACCATATTATCCGAGTAGATTCGCTCATTAATTTGGTTTCGATAAGACAGTTTGGAGACTTGTGATATTGTCACAAGGTTAATGAGGAGCTATGGTATTGGACAATATAATTGGGCCTTGATATGGAGGTAACTTTTGAATGTTCATACTGGATCACGTCTCATAATTTCTGGCTATAATTATCCAGTTCATGCTTCTTATTGCTGGATGCGTTGGTGGGCTCATCAATACTACTTAGTGCATGATTATTTTCCTATAGATTATGCCATATGGATTCCTTCGCCGTGCGTAAGAAATTATTAAAAATACCAACGCATAGGTTACTTTGAAGAAACAGATCATGCCCCCTTTCTAGCCCAACTTTACATAAAGATTTCTTTGGAAGATACTGTCTGTGAAATGAAGTCTACTAATACCCTTGAAGGATGGATAACATTCGGTGCTCCTTTAAAGAATTCAAAAGATGTATCCGAGTCATCAGATCATCCAGAAGAAAATGGTAATTCTTCACAATTTCATTCTCCTCTACCTTTGCAGATTTTACGAGATAACCTTCCTTCATCATCAAGAAAGTAAGAGACAGAAAGACGTCATCGTTCTCTTCAGAAGGATAAGCAGATTATAATTGAAGATCCGTAGTTGATCTTGGAGGATTAACTTTTGAGTGGAAAGTAGCATGCATTTTGAAAAAACTTGTTATTGCTGTAATTTGAATCTAATTCAAATAGATATAGTAACAGTACAGATTTACTTTGAACTTTCAAGAGGAAATATGATATTTTATATTTCTTAATATCTTTTTGCAATAGTTTTCAATAATGCATTTTTGCATATTGTTTAATCAGTGTTTGAGATTTTCATGATTTATTTTATCATATCAAGCAATTAGCAGACATATTATATTGCATATCATATGCATTTGCGAAATTTTGATTCATTAATTCAAGACTTATAGTCTTATTATGAAATTCATAACGTAATGAAGTAGCAACACATTTTTTGTGAGTATTATCAATACAATGGGTGGAACTAATTCATAATTCAGTTAGTTCTAAAGGCGCGCTACACACACAATTTAAGCTCTTGAGTAATTGGAGCGAATATAACTTTGAGTGAACGTACCTTAACTGGACTTGACTTTAACTTTGACTTGATTTGACTTGACTAGACTAGACTTGACTTTGACTTGACTTGACTTTGAGTTTGACTTGACTTGACTTGACGAGCATTCACAGTTTAAGCTCTTAAGTAGTTAGAGCTACCATAGTTTAAGCTCTTAAGTAGTTGGTGCCAAGGGTCCTACATGAATGGCCTCTGTAACTCTTATGAGTTCACCGAACCACCACAGCCAAGGGAATACACAAACCGTGATCCATCAAAGGGGCCCAGTGAATCTATCGGGGCAGTAAACTTGGTAGGTTTTACGCACGGGGTTGGCTGCAGTAACTCTCTAGAGTTCACGGGGCTCACAATGCTACCTTAAGGGTTCCAAATCCAAGGCCATCAGTCCATCAATGAAGGGGTAGCTCGTTTAGAGGCCCGTCCTCATGAGTTTCTGCTGAAATCAAGCCAGGAATGTGGGGGTTCTTATAGACGGTTGGCCTATCTATGAACGAGTTAAAGAGCGCACAGGCAGCCCGCTTTTTCTTCTCCTGTTAGGTTGAACCCATTCACGAGAGGGCATTTTCTCTCACCATCCATTGTAGCACTGTTAGAAGCTGTACAAATGGCATTGGTCTCACGCGTGGTTGGCCGTATAGGGGTACTCCGCTGCCCGCATGAGTTTAAACATGTGATTGCCTTCGTGGGCTTTTTAGGGCCACTGGCTTTTCACTGCTGCTCGCATAATGTATGATATATCACCGATATGATAGGTCTTATGCGTGGTTAGCTGTATAGGCGCACTCCACTACAGTAAATGATAAATCACTATCGCTGATATAAAGCTCATATATGATTAAATGATAAATTGCCATTATTGATAATATTTCTAATAGTATTTATGGTTAAAGTAATGCATCAGCTTGGCGATAATATCAGTTTGGTGATAATGACGATTAGCAATGGTATCAATTTGGGATAATTGGTGATATTTTCGATTTGGCAATGATGATTGGCGCTTGGTGATAATCGGTGATTATATCAATTTGGCGATAATGATTGGCGCTTGGCGATAATCGGTGATTATATCAATCTGGTGATAATGATTGGTGCTTGGCAATAATCGCCGATTATATCAATTTGGCGATAATCGGCGATTATATCAATTTGGCGATAATGATTGGTGCTTGGCGATAATCGGTGAGAATCGATCGTGTTTTGATAACGGATGACGTTTTAATATTTCATGACGGATAATTCATTGGAAGTATTTTTATTATCATCATTATCTGAAATCCTTTCGATTATCACTTTGTCGTCGTCATTATCGGTAGTCTTTGGAGATCTTTTTTATTGTGAGCTTCCGGAACAGTATATTCACGAATTTAATATTTATTTGAGGTAGTGCATAGGAGATACGTGATCCTCAAGGATCTAGTTGTACTTGACTTGCCCCCTTTTAATCGGGAGGATTTCTCTAAAAATCTTCACTATTAAAACCTTTATATTCTCCAAGGGTAATGTTCCTTAGTGAGGTAAGCATAGGAACATGAGACATTTTTCAATCAGGATTACACGTGATCTCTCTCTTTTATGTCATAGGTCTTCCTTATAACGATCTCACCACTATCAATCATTTTTTGTAAAAGATTTTTTAGCACAAGGCAATTCTTAGTTTGTTGTCTAAGAAAACAATGCTAATGACAATAATCATTTTCCTTTACTCTTCTCATTTCTCTTAGATATTTCGGCCATGTGTTGAGGGTCAAATATTGCATATTATCCCCCATTTATATCTTGGTTTTATGAACATGATAATTCTTAATGTTATATTTTACTCATATTTGTGTTGCAAGGTGAATTTAAGAGCTTGGATTGAAAAGGATGCTAAAAGCATAGATTTGATGCTCAAGAATCACCAAGGTAAGGGATGGATCTCAGGAGACCAAGATTGAAGAATTCACATGCCAAAGGTCCAAGAAAACTAAATGAGGAATGAAGAGAATCAAAGATTTGTAGTGAAGAAAAGAAATCCTAAAATCGTCCTGGAAAAGCATATTCTGAAACGTTGGGTCATTTTGTGACATTGCGAAGAGTGAAGTCTATTTTGGAAAACTATGTAGAGTGAAGTCTATTTTATCAAACTGCATAAATTTGAGTCTGTTTCTAGAGTTTTCTAACTAGGTACGAAAGTTGGAGTTTCACAACTATAAATAGGACTCCCTAGGATGTTCCTAGGCATCTTCTAGGGTTTAAGGAGTGGAGCAAAAGGGTGGAGAAGCCGTCGCCAAGAGTTTTTCGTCTTCTTCCTTAGTTATTTTCATGTTTTTCTTAAGAGACTTTGGTTCAATTCATGTCTATGGTTGGCTAAACCTCTTAGCTAGGGCTAAGAGGTGAAGCTTGTAGCATGATGGGATGTTTCTATTGCTTTGATTCATGTTTATGTTGAACTCTATGGATTCTAATATGATATTTAAGGAATACTTTTAGTTTTTAATGGTTTATTGTGACTCAAATTATAGTAGATTTGCAATAGCTTTGAGTATCTTCTTTTCCTGATTTGAGATTGTGAAATTAGCAAGTCTTATTGTTCACCATCGTCCATTGGGCATGGTAGGGTGATGGAATCCTTACTAATCTTCACAATTCTCCTTCTTTAAGATTATGGGATTTGTAAATCTTATTCTTTGCCATTGTCTCCTGGGCATGGTTTGGTCATGGAATCCCTGCCAATTATCATAGTTCTCCTTCATTGAGAATTAGGTCAATAGAAGTTTAGATTTGGTTTTATTGATATATTTTCCAATTGGATAGGATAAGACTCCAATTTTAATTGTGTTAGTTGAATCAAGTAAGAGGGCTTCCTGATCACTACAAGTGGATCCTTGGCACCCTAGTTCTCACCTTTAAATTCTTAGTTTTAATTACTTAATTCACAATTACTCTCTCAATCACTTCAGAATTAGTTTTACATCTTCTTCTAGGTCTACTTCTAGTTAATTTCAGAAACGCACAAGATCTGTCCCTGTGGATTCGACCTTGGTCTTATCTAGATTATTACTACATCACGACCCTACACTTAGGGTTGTGAACACCATGGTTGTTTGATTTTTTCTGCCACTAACAATCGATTCATCATGGGAAGTATATCGTTTTCTTTAAACGTGTATCTTTCACAGCCTTTAAATCGTTCGGGCTTTTCCCTTCCTTTTTTAGCTATGAAATTACTCCTATTCTCTCTACTATAATTTTTTTGTCTATTCTGATGATCCTTCATTTTCCTTTCTTCCTTAACATCGTTGAATAACGTTCTTTTAGAATTTTGAAATAATGGCCTTATATGGTGTAACACCCCGTATTTTCTATACTCGGGTGTTACTTTGGAGGTCTAAATAACTTTATACATGTGTGAGAACACATGTAATTTACACTGCATACCTCCATTACAACAATTCTCAATCTATCCATATTGACCATTAGATTCAGACTATGACAGCCACAACGTATCTGTATGGTACTTCGAGTTGACCCTCGACCTTTCAACCTAAGATTACATCAACAATGATGATCCAACCGTCAGGTATATTCGTCGTCCATAGATTGAACCATCCCTCCATCGAATTTCAAGTATCATCCAGGATCTCGATCTTCTTGATAAGCGAAATAAACCACCCATCGTTAATGACAAACCCCTAATCATCAAACCTGCTGTTCATCAGGCCGCAATAACTAAGATTTGTAATCCACATTCAATCATCACCTAGACACTTCAAGATCAGCCTGTAAACTCTAACATACATCAATCTCACTGTGTAGAACAACCTTCATCCGTAAGTCGAGTCATCTGATTGTTGGTTCTCAAAGACAAGCAAACGTTTCATCACAAAATCAACATTGGCCTCCATGAACCCATTTCATGTCTGGGATCCCAATGCTAATGAAAGCCTAAACCCTGCCTTAGTAGAAAAATTGAACCATACATTATCGATCTTGGCCCTTAGATCACCAGATCCACCATTCGTCAGACCCACTACGAACAACTTAAAGGTCCTTCACTTAATCAGCACACCTAAGCCATCAAACTACTGATTTAACCGATGAATCTCATCTAGACAAATCCTAGAACTTGTTTACCATTGACGTTCAAATTCAAAATACTGTAATCGTCGGATTGACATGATCGACACCTCAAAACCATAAGTTTTAATTTATGGGGCCCACTGGGCTTTGGATTTACCTGATTGTTGGCCAAGGGTCGTGTATAGACCCTTAATATTGAATGGTTGGAGTGGATTGGATCATACATCAATGTGGACCCCACCATTACTGCTTATGTACAAGTGGTACATGCGCTCGCATTGCACCAGACGTGACTGCATGGTCAAACTATGTTGACTCGACCAAACAAAGAAAAAGAGATATTCTCTCTTTCCTGCTTAAACGGAATTCAAACGGACTGCTCCATTTTTGGTTGAATCATGGCCCACCAACCATCACAGTTTGAACGATCCAAACCGTTCACCTTGTAGAGGATCCAATTTCGGCCAAACCCCTACTGCCTGTGCACCTTGAAACACATGTTTTAGTGCTTGTAATTTCAGTGCGAATGGATGCGATGCATGCGTGTGACATTCACACAAAACCTTACTGCGCTGCCAGGCTAGCAATCCAAGTGGCTGCTCTTCATGGAATCTTAGCCCTACGTTAAGAGGATCCTATCCCTTCAAAGCTAGGGTTTTATATGAAGAAAGAGAGTGTAAGAGGGAGCAGCCGTTGGAGGGAATATTTCTGTTATGGTGTTGGAGAAATCCCATCCATTTGTGACCTTATAGAAAGTTCCTCAAATACATCCTGACCGTGAGAACTAGGGCGTTCTCTAGCTTCTCTCACAATAGCTGGGAGATCTCGCACCAGATCTCCTTGTTGCGAGAATACCGCCCAAAATAGAAAAACTCGGAACCCACTGAGTTTTTGTTTAAAACTCTCCAAACAGTGGGTCCCATGGTGTCCATTAATCAAATCCACACCATTCACGCGAATCTGATTGGTGGGATAGTCACCAAATCATGATCCGCCATTAACGGCGGGATCATCTTCCACGTTTAGCTAGCCAAACCACCGTCTGATTGTGGATCCCGAACCCTGATCAAAGGCATCCATCTAATGGGCCTTAACATCTAAAGTCCCATTGCAACATTAGCTTATAGCCAGCCAAACATGGTTGGATTAGATCATCTCAGAATCAGCAGATTGCGCGATTAATCTTGTACTAATCCCAGAGATTAGTAGCGTCTGAATCCTTTAGAAGAGGATTAATCTGTTCTATAAATACCTTCCTTTTAGGGCAGTCGATTCAAAAAAAAGAAAGAAAGGAAATAGAGAGAGAGAGAGAGAGAGAGAGAGAGAGAGAGAGAGAGAGAGAGAGACGGAGTGTCTGCCGCCGCTGAAATGAGTTGCAGGCCTGATTGCAACTCGACTCGGCCCGAGTCGTTCACAGCAGAGAGAGAGTAGGAAGGAGAAAAGATAGAAAGAGAGAAGGGAGAGAAAGAGAGGAAAGTCGATGCCAACCCCTGTTACGAGCTCCCAGCCAACCACCTGAGACTTCTTGGACTCGCCTCAGACCCTGTTTCACTCAGTTGGAAACCCCACCACAACGCAGGCCGTTTTGCCTCAAAATGACAACCATAACCAAGTCAGGAAGATGAGTTTCTGATTCCGATGAACTCGAAGCAACACATGCCCTACCCAAGCCCCTTTTAGCATCCAAACGACGTTCTTGATCAAGGTACCCACGTCTGTTTCCTCTCAGTTTCGGGAGTCTTTCACCAACTCGATCGATGGAGTTCTCAGCCATTCCCAACCAGTCACGAGTTAGGTGAATCAGATCCACACTTCAAGGTGAAAACCCTTATCTGAATCCATGGCTGAGATCGATTTGCCTCGAACACTGATCAGCACCTGGAATCGGTCTCAGCTATGTTCACAAAGTTGAACGCTGCTAGTCGAAAAGACTCGACTGAGTCGAATCACCACTAAGTCAGTGACTCAGGACCATTTTAAGCTCAAAAGACCTGACTCGGTTGGGCCTGGGAAGTGACTCGCCCCTATCAGCCAAAAGCCCAACCATGGGCGTCCCAGATTTGCCCATTAGAGGGCTGACTCGACTGGTTTTCCAACTGAGTCGACTCTATACTTAGTAATGGGCTGACTCAGTCAGTTTCTCGACTGAGTTATGTTGACTCCAATCATCTATGGGTGATTTGGGTAGCATTCGATCCAATGAAATCATTAATCAAAGCATGTGGTTAATAAAACTACTATAGATTAACTCAACTCGTTGTTAGTTAACAACCCGACCGATTCGACTCAGTCGTGAGTCACTGGTCCTTGGTCAGATCGTCCAGGTACAACCAGCCACTGATTCTCCTTAGAAGGCACTTCTTCCTTCAATCAGTTCAATCAAGAACTCATAAGCTCACTTGGGAGGAAATTCAAGACAAGAGAGACATCCATTCGAGGTGAGGGATATCCCACATGGCTTCATCATTTCATGGAATTCTAAAATAATGGTAGAAAGATATTATAATTGTTCAAATAGTTGTTGTGTTCCTTAAATTTTGAATTGACATGAATAAACATGTGGGAATGCCTCAATTTATGTTACCCCAAAACATCTTATGAGAATTGTTCTAAGAACACCATGCTATATTGGGAATTGCTTAAGTACACGTACATTTCTACTTGTTGCACATTCATTATGCCACATTTGAAATTACTTAAGTACACATATACATCTTTTAGTTGCATTAAATGTAAGAGTTCTTGCTTCCACTATAATAATAAGCTTGCTCCATTTCTCATTATATGGCTTAGAATTGTTATAGTTTGATAAAAATGAATATCTCTTTTCTTAAGATGTGTAGTAATCATGTTACTATCCTAATGTGTTTGAAATGTCATATTTGGGCCTTCCTTTGGACCTTGGAAAGTAAATGAAATTATATTGAGTTCATATTTGAATGCTAGATATCTTATTAAAGGACTACAGGTCTTGATCATGCTTATGAGAGTAATCATGTTAATCATATGGAATGTGCATGAGCATCATGGTGCATAACATTCACGTATGACATATGAGCTTTTCTGAGTGCTCAATGTAAGCCACACTCTGTTCAATTTACTAAAAATTCCAACACTTCAGTCAAACTCACAGAGCATGTGCATTTGTGCCACTTTGGGCGCTCTTTCTTTACATGAGGCTTTTTCAGGATTAGACACTCCTCGGGCGTACCCCGTGTATTTTTCCAGGAGATATACTTGGGCGCACTCACCTACATGGTCTTTTCCGGGTGGCTAGTTCTCCTTGGGCGTACCTATGTGTATTTTTTCGAGTGACTAGTTCACCTTGGGCGGCTCTTTATTTTGATAGCTGGATGTGCATCCCCAGATTGCGACTTGAGCATACATTCATACCTCCATACATTACATATAAGTTCATATTCTTCTCATTGTGATTTAGTATATTGGTTTGAACTATTTTGGAATGACTTGATATGTATAAATCCTTGCGAGAAATTTCCACTAAGTTTTTACTCACCCAATCGTAAGGCTGCACCAAATAGATGCAGGATTGATGATAGGTGGAGACCCCTATGATGGGAACTTAGGGATAACTAAGGAGGAGCTTGGCAAGGAGAGCCTTCATACCGATGTAGTTGAGCCGTTGGAGCTCAAAAGATAATTTCGGATTTGCATATTTTCATGTTTCATAGTTTACCTTTTACTTGGATTGTAATAAAAATTTTCCTGTTTTATGATTTTATTTTGTTCCCATTTACATGTATTAAACTTTCTTTTTGTTACTCTTGATATCCCTGGCTTATGTAGTAATTGCTTTACTTCATGTTTTGAAATTTACTATTAATTGGATGTGTGATGGTCCATTTTATAATGTAATACTCGGGTTCTCAATGTGGAGCGGCTATCCACGGGTTTTGAGAACTAGGGTGTTATATGGGAATTGAATACTTTCGGACTGATCTTCTCTAGGTTGAAAGCCTTTATGACCAGGTCTTGAAAAGTTTATATATTTGGACCAATAAGGCCAAACGCGACCTCTGGTTTCCTACACTTCAGATATAGCTTGACTTGTTCTTCTTCTTCCTCAAGTTGTGGACACGATGCCCCCAGAATTCTCCATTGATTGATGAACTCCCTGACTGATTCATTTTCTTGTTGGCCAACTGAAGTTAAGTAGTTTAGACTGATTTGTCCCAAGGATAACTCAAGCAATTATGAATGACAATAGGGATTCGTGATGAAACCTACTACAGGAAACATTATAGATGGCAGTCCTCTTGTCACGATGGTTTCCCTTTTATCTTTCCAAATTCTTGATGAATTCATGGTAGATGTATTCATCAAAATAATTGACTTTTGTTCTTCTTTTTGATTTTCTTCGTTGCGTGAGGAATTTCCTCCTTGTAATATTCTTAATACTCTCACTTGTGTTATCGCGAGGTCTTGCTTCTGTAGGGGAATGGCCATCTTTCTTTTCTTATGTTCACTTTTTGACAGGGATTCTATTGTTTTCGACGATGGCTCTTTAGAGAACTTGTATCAATTATAACGGATCAGATACATACAATTCGTAGGCCTTGTGGATGTCATGTTTATAGTTACATTTCTATCTCGCTTTTCATCCTTTTTCATTACTATCTCACCCTACTTTATCATTTTCTGTAATATATCTTTCAATGTGAAGCAATCTTTCATAGAATGCCCCAAAAAATGATGATACTAGCAGTAATTCTTCTCTTTTGTCATTGTAGCTTCTTTTGGACGATTGCGCTAGGGTAACTTGATAGTTCCGACAGTTAATAGTTGTTCCATCATTAGTAAAACATCTTCCTTTTCGAAATCATATCTTTTGTGAGAGTCATATAATCGGGGTTGTTTATCATTTACATGGCCCTTATAATGGTCTGAAGCTTCTCTTCTTTCCATTTCTCATCTATTGCAAAAGGTGCCTCTTTCCTTTTCTTGATCAATGACATTTACCATCAATTTGTTTGGTCCTCTTCTTTCTGCTCTGTTTTGAAATGTTGGCATTTTCCTGGCCATTAACTCTAGTGCATGTGCCTTTGTAGCGAGATCTCGGAAGGTCCTTATGTTGGTGCTTGTGAGTCCGAACGCAATCCCTGTTTCCATGAAATTTAGACACATCTTTACCTACTCTTTTTCTTCAGGCAGCTACCTGCACGAAGCCCCCAAAGTCTTCCACCTGTCAATGATTTTTTTACGGGCTCGTTTTCTCTCTATTTGATAGATGTTAATTCTGTTATACTGACATCACAGTCTGATGAGAAGAAGTTTAACATAAACGCGTCTTACATCTGCTCCCAAGTTTGTATCGATTCTGGTGCCAGATTAGAATACCACCGGAATGTTATACCTGTCAAAGAAGAGTCGAACAGTTGCAAGCAGTATTAT